>NW_013668726.1:109217-110316 GCF_000517525.1 Limulus polyphemus
AATAAATAATAATAACTAATGACTTTTTTTTTGCTCTCGAATTTGTTGTATAATTTATAATACTTATTCACCCTGATTCTGATCTCATTAACCCCTCGATGAACCATTCATCCAGTTGAAAAGCACTGTAATAGACCATGTTCATAGGTTTCAAAGTTTTCAGATATATTATCATTTCCATAAACTTGAAGAGTTTCGAATAGCTTATTTTTCGAACATTGATTTAAATGCAGAGAAAGATATTGAACATTACTAATAACTTACAAAAGGATGTGATTTTAATTTAAAAGCTGAGATGTTTAGAATCGAACATTCCTAGGTATGTGTTAAAAAAAAGGGGCTTTATATCTTTTCTAGAAGAGTTAGCATTTTTTTACAAAAGAAATGATATTCCTTTTTCGTCACTGTTTATTTCGTTGCTTTTCTTCTTCGCCTCCTTGATTCTTGTCCTCAACATTCTTATTCTAGAGTATATGAACTGTCGCTAATCAACCAACTACGGTTTTATGACGCCACTACGGAGATTTTTATGACACATTTACGCGTAAAGTGCTGAATATTTCAATTTTAGTGGTAACTACGTAGGAGAGAAGAGACCATCACTCTCACCCCCAGAGGACGCAGTTTCTTAGGATTTTTGTCCATTGTGTACCAGCTAGAACGTGCGCACAGTGGATGAAGAAACCGACTATATTCCCACTGACCCAACCATTTAACAGCGAGTGAAACCGGTTATGTCATTAGACCCGATGATGAAGTTTATTTTGTTGGTGTTTCTTTATGAACAATACTTTAAACTTGATAATGAAATATATAGACTGTTCTGTGTTTCCTCCACCTCCTCGTGTTTTGTCTTCTTTATTTAAACTCATAAATTCAGTTACACTTGACATTCGTTTGTTCTGCGGATATATCTATCCATATGTTCATGCATTTTTATTGTCAACAAGGGAGAAAACATTTTTTTTTTTTTTTGGAAATGTTTGTTCTATGTATTACCCAATGCATACGGCTAGTTGAAGCAAGCCAGAGTTGTATATATATGTGTTATACGAGCTACAAATTTTTAGTTCTTGTACGCATGTTGCATAGTTTCTTT
>NW_013668726.1:110823-116186 GCF_000517525.1 Limulus polyphemus
GTATATAATTAACTATATATACCCACACACACACACATATATATATATATATATATATATATGATATATAATAGAAAAGTGTCATATAGTTAAAATCCTACTAGTGTTAAATTTAATGAGGATGTTAAAATTAGAAACACTCAACAGAAACAAAATATTTAATTTCAGGGAACTAAGCGATAATAGAAAATAACAAGTAGCACTGAACGCAATTACTGGCTGATTATACGCTTCTGTAAGCTCTGTTTTTAATATAGTCAGAGTACTAGTGATATTAATTGCGGCTAATACGTTAAAAATAGGCTTAATAAATTTAAACTAATAATATGCATCGCGCACGCAAGATACGAATAGTTTATTTACCGTCGTAAAGTAAAAGAAAAGTTTGAGTTACTTGCAGGTGATTACTGGTCGATCTTACAGAGATTTGTATAACCAATAATCACAAAGTATAGGAACGTCTGTTACTTAATTTGCTAACCACCTATACTGATGCATTCAATATGTTTATTTGCGGTTTTAAGATTAATTTAGCAGTTGTTGTGTCCTAAATAGATAAGGACTAGGTTTTGATCGAAAATGCCATTTTATACTGTTGGACAGCCACCTAGTGTTGGGTTCAACATATTCTTTTACGGAGCAAAGACGTGCAAATTGAAAGATAATATTAGTCCTTAACTTATAAACGAAACCTTAGTAATAAATTCTAAAGACTGATTCAAATATACATTCAAATTCTACAGTTTAAGTTATTAGAAGTACGGATTTTTATTTTCTAAATAAACAACGAACTTCTAGTTAATGGGTGGAAGTTCTATTTAAACTGTTACAGATTATGTCATTCATAAAACCAGCAGAAAATTAATTCAATTTTCAAAATATTCTACGTTTTGGTTATTTCTTCATTCAATAAAGTGTGACTACTAACGTATCTACAAACCGTTTTAATTAAATGAACTCTATTGAAAATGTAACTGATACATAATTATTCAGATAATCATAAGATGCAGAAGATAGCAGCTTAAATGACTCAAAACTAAATTACTCGTTACAACTCACTGATAAAACTAAGTTTTATCATTGTTTAGATACTCATTACTTCCGTGTTATTTGCTTAACGTCCCTTAATAAAGAGTTATCAGATTTGCTTACTGTTTTCGTGGATTGCTTTTCATCATAACCAGAAGACATTAGTTATATCAGATGCCAATCTAACCCTCACGCTGTTGTGATATTCTTGTGCATAGAAGTCCCATAGCTGCCGTAAAATCTGTAAAAAGATAAAATAGGAATTAATTGGTAAGTAGAGTACACTGGTGAAGTCAAAACAGTGGAGGTAAGACTTGTTCAAAGCAAGAAGTTCCAAGATCAACTGAGACGTAGTTAAATACTTATTAGTTAAATTCTGTGTTAGGCATAACGAAGACCAGTCTGTAAAATGTTGGTTTGTTATCTGTGAGTGTGTGAACTGAGATGAACAGTGACTGAGACAATATCGACAGCTCAGCAAGGACATTTAAATTTAAAAATAGTGTTAGAGCCCTTACTCTCCTGAAGAACATCCTAGAAATGATAATAAATTCTAAAGATTGATTTGAGTACACATTTAAATTTTGCAATTTAAGGCAGAATTATAGATTTAGATTTTGTTTTAACCTACAGACTTCTCCACGCTATATGATTATTCGTAATGCAAATCGACTGCAATTAAAGCCAAGCGCTTATTATCGCCCTACCGATCATACGTTTAAAAACTGTTCAGAGGATGTCACGAATATTTTTCCAAAAGGTTTATTGTGGTTGCAGGTTACAGCTATGCTGGTAAGTTAAACATCCGGGGAGTCGAGAAAAATTCCAAGGTGAACTCTGTTTGCTATCAGATCAACGTGCCAACATCATTACACTATGGGGAGATGCCATCTTTGTCTTTAGGGGGGTCAGAGCTCACAAAAAAAGCATAATTTTAGAAGTTTTGGTCAGTTACTTTGCCACATTTTGACCAATTTACATGAGGTTTGTGACAAAGATACTTTTCTACGGGTCCCACACATTGACAAACAGAAATGGTAGACTTCTCTATTTTTTAGTAACTATGGGGGGGGGGGGGTCAAGATACCACAAAAATAATTTTAGGGTTTTTTGATAATTACTTCGTCGTAGTTCAGCCAATTTTCATGGGATTTGGTATAAGGGTACTCTTTATAGGTCTCATATATATATATGGGATATGCTCATTTTTGGTCATTTTAGGGAGGATCAAATGGTGAAATCTATAATTTTAGAAGTTTTGGTCAATTACTTAATCTTGCTTCGACCAAGTTTACACGTAATTTGGTACATAGATATTCTTTGCATGTCCCAATCAATTTTATAGACAATTTACGATTTTTCTGTGTTTTTCACGATTTTTCTTGTGTCAAAATTGGGATTGCGTGGAGGGGAAGAGACATGTCGCCCGCGAATGTTGGCTTCTTTCATTTATGTTTTGCCTTTCACCTGCGACATCTTTTCTATAAATGTCAACCTGACATCGTAGTTATTCTTGTTTAGTAGATGATGGTTTTAACAAATAAAAAAGAGTATTATTTAATTATTCTCAAATAGTTTTAGTGTTTAAATGTGTTTATAACATAATCAAAATAACATGTTACATGTTTTTCTATTGTTTCTTCTTCTTCTTTCAAATACTTTTCAATCGACCGCCATTTAATTTTAGGGCCTAACTAAAAAAAAAAAACTAGCTTTAAGCTAAGAGAGGGGGTATTATATTTGAATGGATTAGTGTATTGCTAATTATTTGCATTTAAGCTTTCATTAAAATACTGTCAGGGGAACATACGAAGTCCATTAATCACAACGCTACTGTTGTAATATCCGTATATGTACTTAGTTGACACAACCCTCAACTTTTATACACTCCAACATTTGTAATTTCGGCCATTTTGCCCTTAACGTTCCTAAGTTGATTGTTCCGCTAGATTACTGTAATAAATTCTGTTTTTACGTGATGCGTCTCAGGATGGTTCTTTGGGGCTGTTTGACAGTTTGGGGTGTGGCGGCAGGAATTGATGGACGAGCACGTGAAATGATAAAGGACTTTTGGTTCTTATTCCTGGGACTAATTTGTCGTCTCTTGGGTTTATTCCGTGGTCATCATGATAGTGCACACCGTCTTTCATAAAGGTATTAAATTTCAGATCCAATTAGTTTAATTGAGCTAAAATAATATAAAAGGTATAAACATTCATGATTTTGTTTGTTTTTTTAACGTAAAAAGTTGTGTGTCTCGTGCGAGTGGTCTTCAGTTTTTCAAAACACTTATCTCTATATATATGAATTTATATACAGATTATTCACATGCTAGATTTGATGGATAATATCGTTAAAAAAAAGTTGATAAGAAACGTATTTTATATATCTATGAACGAATTAAATGTTCGTTTATTAAAGACTAGCAAATTACTTTATCGTCATGCAGTAACTGTAAAAACGACCACAGATCTTGTTAAATGTGTATCAATGCAAAAAAATTATGTTCTACAGGAAGTGTACTAAAAGGTTACACAATTATTGTTTTGTAAATTTGTATAATCGCAATGTGTGTGTGAATTTGCACAAGCATTTATATAATCCCTCATTTCAGTAGCGGTTATATTACTATCGCAGGGTATTGTAAACATTACACAGACTTGTGTGGCGTCTAATTTCCACATTTTTTACATATATGTGTGTGTGTGTGTGTTATATCACGCAATGAATTTAAAATGTGTTTTAAAGATAAGAAACGACACAAACTGATAACTCCTGTATATTAAATTATAATAACTTCTGATATGAGTAAGTTATGTACTTAGAGCTAAACCAAAAGTCAACCTGGCCATCAGTATAGATAATTAAATATACTTTTCTGACGTTTCTACTTATAAAGTTTAGAATGTATTGTTTCATCCGTTGGGTACCCTTGCTGTTAACGGACGTAATTGATTGCAATTCGTATTGTGAAATGATGAATACCCTGTTGCAGGTGAGAAATAACCCTTTCAGAAGATCCTTAATATATATATCATAATATCTTGTTCGCTAAATAACGTGTAATTAAAAGCCGTTGATTTGGTAAAGTGAGGGTTCTAAACGTGCACACAATTCCTGAAAATAGTCTATTGAAAAACATGCATCAAAAACACAGAACAGTTTACTTATACTAAATATTCAACTCATGACTATGCAAATTATTATAAAGATCCAATATATCTGCCTTACATAAAAATCACTTTAATCTCAAGCAAGGTTGTTTCATCAGTTGGTTACCCTCGATGTTAACAATATTTTATGTCAATATCTCACGATTTACGGCCAGCTTAGGAGATTTAGGCTAGCCCTTAGTAGAATGCAAAACAACCGCTATAACGAAAATGCCTTTAAAAATGAGACTGAACCGTAATTAAACGTTCCAATCAACAGTTGATGAAAGTAACTACAGAGAAATAATACATCTTACCCACGGAATATAAATAATGATAAATGTCGACCTCAACAGACATCCACATTTGGGAAGATATATCATCTTGTCAGTGCTATCGTGAATCACAAACAAGTCGTACATAAAAATCACTTTAATCTCAGGCAAGATTGTTTCATCAGATGGTTACCCTCGATGTTAACAATATTTTATGTCAATAATATCAAGTACACTCTGTACTTTCATTGAGCACTGGATTTAATATTGTCTTGTTTTTCCAAAGTGTATAATCACTCTTTCCGCATTATAGTTTATTCCCAGGTTTTATTTTTATGTGCCACGTGTTTCTTGACATCGTTGTTTCAAAAGTGGTTTTAGAATGTCATCAACGGAGAGGAAATGCTATTTTTTTACGTATTCTTTCCTTTGGGGGTGTTAAATTTAACCTAGTGGTTGGGTAATCTTCATAATGTCATTTTTGCTGCATGGTAACTTGCATGTAAAAAAAAAGTGGGTAAATTATGTGATTCACAGTTTAAGTGTGATATAAAAGTTATGTTTTCATACGACGTCGTAAGTGTACAAAATCTCACGATTTGTGTGTATCCATATATTCGTGTGTATGTTCATATGCATACACACACACACACAAATGGATCTTCATATGTTAACTTATAAGTTTGAAATTCGTTTGTATAATCTAAACAAAGATTGTTTGTTTGTTTTTGAATTTCGCGCAAAGCTACACGAGGGCTATCTGCGTTAGCCGTTCCTAATTTAGCAGTGTAAGACTAGAGATAAGTAGTGGTTACTTGTAAGTTGTATAACGCGCCAGTGCCAAATTATTAACTTACTCAAAAGTCAGCAAACAATTTCCTTTTTTTCTTTTTCTTTTGGTAAGCAC
>NW_013668726.1:117186-120311 GCF_000517525.1 Limulus polyphemus
GCTACCCTCAGATTGCGAGTCGAGCGCCCTAATCACCTGGCCATGCCGGGCCACTCTAAACAAAGAAGCGTATAAATTAAGCAAATATTGAATGGGTCTAAGTTACTTTGTCGAAAGAATTATTCAAAAAAATGTATTATTATTATTAGAAAGGAACTGCATATTGATTGACTTAAAAAAAGCTGTTCCATTTGTTCATGGTAAACAAACTGCACGTAAACTCATTAGACGTTTGTCTTGACGGAACCTATATAAATTGTTTACATTTGTTCATGGTAAACAAACTGCACGTAAACTCATTAGACATTTGTCTTGGCGGAACCTATATAAATTGTTTACATTTGTTCATGGTAAACAAACTGCACGTAAACTCATTAGACATTTGTCTTGGCGGAACCTGTATAAATTGTTTACATTTGTTCATGGTAAACAAACTGCACGTAAACTCATTAGACATTTGTCTTGGCGGAACCTATATAAATTGTTTACATTTGTTCATGGTAAACAAACTGCACGTAAACTCATTAGACATTTGTCTTGACGGAACCTATATAAATTGTTCACATTTTTTATGGTGAGGTCGAGCTCGTTACTTTTCATTTTTATTTCTAATATACGTTTGAAAAATAATATAATCATTTAAGGAATACTGATAAAGGCTTCGATCACAGTTTATATTACGTATACGTGTGTCGTGTATGTCAGTTAATTAGCGTATTTCCCTCAAAGTGATTTACGATTCTCTTTTCTTGCTGCACTCTTGCACTGATCCAACCCTATCTGAGTTCATTCTTTGATATCGTCCATCCATACTCTGCCTGCCCCTGTCTATTTTGCCATCCACTTCACTAGAGAAGATGTCACTGTGTAAATTTCGCGTCTTAAGATGTATCTTCAATAGCTTAGTGTTTCTCTTTTTTGTTGGTGTACTTAACTTCATTTCAGATCCTTGATTATTTCATTACTGTATCATTTCTTACTTTGTTCGTGCAAAGCTACACGAAGAATCTGTGCTAGATGTCCCTAATTTTGAAGTGATAGACTAGAGAGAAGAAAGATGGTAAACACCATCCACCATCTAATCTTACTCTTTTCAAGCCGAATTGCGGAATTTCACCTTCATTCTAACAACGTATTTATGGCTTCAAAGTGTGGAACGTTTTTTTAAGGGGGATCTTGAGATCCACGGTCCAGCGAGCGAGCTTACCATTCGGTCGCGCTCCGACTTCTTATGCACCAACTCTCAAAAACCTTCAGTCTTTTCTGAGTTTCCTTATCTTTTGTCCGTGGTTCTGACCCATATAAAAGGTGGACCACATATAGTACTTGATAATTCTGATTTATTTGGCAAGTTTTTTTGGATCTTAATAATCTTTACCCACTGATGAAAGTGGATCTTGCTATCTCAATTTGATTTATTTCCCTTTGACACTCTCTGTCTTCTGTAAGTAGATGTCCCAAATAAAGAAACGGATCTACCTATTCCAAGATGTTTTCGTTCACTCTAAAGTTTTGATCTTGGAAATTCTTTGAAACAACCATCACTTTCGTCTTCTTCACATTTTACCATACCCCCCAAAAACTTCACTTGCTTCTTTGGCCTTATCCACTAATTTCTTTTGAACTTTAACTTATTAAACGCCCTTTCGTATATATTTGTGTGTGTGTAACAAACACATCATCAACTTTCTGTTATCCTCGTCCGGGGTATAATAATGTCGTCTCTCGCAAAGTTCATTTAAAAGCAGTCATTTTTAAAATGAATGATGGGTGTTAGGGTGTTTCCTATTGGGATGTGATGTTAATGTATTAAAATAGCACCTTCTGCGCATGTGATACTGACCTGCAAAATTACACATGTTGTTGTACTGTAATTAAATTAAATGATGCAGCATATGTAGTAATAGATGACGCAGTTTCGGCACGAGCTGTAATGGGCGTTTCATAATAAGCCTGTTGTTATACCGGACACTGAGAGAGAATATATCGGAAAAGAACTTATGTGAAACAAATACTTATTGTCTAGATTATCACTGTATCTCTGCCTATCAGTATTCATTTGTGTTCAGTCTTCTCTCTCAACGAATCTTCATGATTCAGGCTAACTTTTACTAACTGATTAATTAACGCTTTGTGTGGCCATGCATTTATTTTCATTAGCCCTAATTTATATCCAAATGTATATTTGCCAAAAACAGATTTAGAACTTAGGTCAGCATATTGAAAACATTACAGTTTTCTAGGGTTTGATAAATACTTGGTAATCACAACAGTGAAGAAAAAGAATTTCGGTTGTTGTCAACTTAGTGCCGTCAACACGTAAACTTGAAAATTTTGCTTCTCGTGGCCTGGATTTGAACTTGAAATTAAAATAACATATAGAAAAAAAAGTAACCTTCTTCTTTGCTATTGTTGTTTTGAACTAATTAGTTATACTATCCGTATGCCCCCCAGAGCTAGAAAACGGGTTTCGAGACCCGTGGTGGGCAGAGTACAAAATAGCCCATTGTGTAGCTTTGTGCTTAACTACAAACAAACTATCTGTATAACTGCGCATATTTTCGAGTTTTCCAAGCCTACGAAGCTTAAAATGCCTATTGTGAACATTTCAACGTAACGCTTTTGTCACGCCCCCTATATTTATGGATTTGTAAATATGATTATATTTATCAGTGAAGGCCCATGGACATTTCTGCTTGTTTCTGAGTTTTGTTCGGTTTATTTAGTCTAGCATTCCAGTGCTTGTTGGGAAGACTTAATCTTGGCCCAAATACGATTGTAATTAATTTATATAATTTCTCACAGGTATAAAGAAATGACGTGCGTTCCTTTTATATTTGTCACATAAATTACTCAGTTGTTCAAAAGTTCTTCCATCTCTAAACTAAACTTATGCGAAATGTCAGTGCTGAAGAAGTGGTGTTGGGAGAGATACAGTCGACTAACGTTTTAGAAAAGTCATCCATCGTTCTGATGAACTCCCAAAGGTATTAATGAAAAATAAATGTATCGTAGATAAGTGATTAACTGAAGAAGGTGGTGTGCTGGGAGAGATACAGTCGACTAACGTTTTAGAAAAGTCATCCATCGTTCTGATGAACTCCCAAAGGTATTAATGAAAAATA
>NW_013668726.1:120984-125519 GCF_000517525.1 Limulus polyphemus
TTTCTGAACTAAATTCCTGTTATGAACCATCTTCAGATGGTGACAGCTGACTCTGAATAAGTTTCCATCCAGGATCTAATTTCCCATGTTGGTATCGTGATTTGAATGTCGTTTCTGTTTACGTGAACATTATTGAGTCATTACTTTCATTTACTAGAATAATATACATGTAATTTACATTTACCCTTTATAGTAATATTTACAAGAAACTAATGCTTTAAAAATTACGCTTATAAAGTATCACAACATTATTTGCTTTATCTAAAAAAAAGGGGGTTATAAAAGTCCAGACCCATATTGTGAAGAGAGGACAGAGACTAAAAAAGTTCGTCATAAAATATTTTTCAGTTGAAGGAAAATATATATAGCATTAAACAAGCATTAATAATTTTAAACAGCATTCCAATAACTATTTGACCATTTACCTAGCTGTTGAATGTTCATATATTAAAAAAAGGTTGTTTTTTTTTATTTGTCCCCCCCCCCCCAGTGTTACAGCGGTATGTCTGCGGATTTACAACGCTAGAATCCGGGTTTCCATACCCGTGGTGGGCAGAGCACAGATAGCCCATTCAAACAAACAAACATCTCTTCGTAACTTAAACATTTCTCACAAAACACCAAATACGACTCGAAACATCCCATAACGTATACTTCAAACTAATTATTTGACGTTTACATGAATCAATAAAAGGCTGAAAGACTTTTTTTACAAGTACCTGCAGAAGGCGACACTAAAAAATAAATGTCGCCAGAATGTTCGATATACAGTTTGTTTGTTATGGATTTCGCGCAAAGCTACACGAGGGCTATCTGCGCTAGCCGTCCATAATTTAGAGCCCTTGTGTAGCTTTGTGCATAATCAAAAACAAACAAACAATATATATATATATATTTCTAATAATGTACAAAAACATTGATTTTCCAACCGATAACGTATATCATTTGAAATAGAGTTCATCATATGTTTTAAATATATGTCAGTGCATAAAAGTATTCTGATAAAGTTTGGAATGTATATTTATATAGTAGGATTTATTAAGTCAAATCATTGAACTTAAAAGGTTGTTACCATAGCTAAAAGAAATACCAGTTTGTATTATATTTACTGTAAAAAGTCATAAGAGAAGTGTATTTGTTAAATTCCATATAGTTTGTTGCACATTTTTATACCACTGTTTAGTCAAAAACGTTGTATATCTGTATGTACATATGAGATACTAATTGTTATACATAATTCTTATTGTCTACGTTAAGTGACCTCATCATATTTTTGTCCACGTGTTGATAACTAGGCTAACTTTTCTTGGGGAGGGGGGCATACTCTCAAAGTTATCCAGTTGGCCTAGATTTTCGTAAAACATTGCAAAGGCAGTTTAGATGTGCAACTGCGGCTCTTTTTTTTTTCTAATCAGATGAATGGAATTTAGGTTAAAAATCCAAATAAATTATGGCCCAAGAACACGTGTAATCAGTAAATACAAACTCCTTACCTTACCTAGTAATTAGAGCTCCTTTACGCCAGCATACACCTTGTTTGTTTTTCTACAGTTCAAGTAAAATCACACCAGTATACGTCCAATCTGTAAGGGCCGGCATGGCAAGGTGGTTAGTGCCCTTGACTCCCAATCACGGGTTCGAATCCCCGTCCCACCAAACATGCTCGCTCCTTTTAGCCGTTAGGGCGTTATAATGTGACGGTCAATCCCACTATTTGTTTGTACAAATAGTTGGCGATGGTTGGTGATGACTTGCTACATTCCCTCTAGCCTTACACTGCTAACTTAGGGACGGATAGCTTTGTGTGAAATTCAAACCATCAAAACCTCAAAGGCAATTTCTTTAACAAAATTATCGATACTGTCAGTTAATGAGTAATGGGGGTTTCAATTGCTACATTGTAGGAACACAGCTCATTATTCTGTGTCCAGTTCTGTATTGCTAAGACCTCCTCCTCCCCTCCCAGTGGTTCAGCGGTAATTCTGGAAACTTATAACGCGAAAAATCAGGTTTCGATTTGCTGAAACACTGCACGAGTATCTTATCAGCTTATTTGACTGCAACAAAACAGCTTGACTAATTGCAGTCCCTTTCACAAAATATTCCTTAAATGACTCCAACAAGTATATTGGAATACATATTTGCAAGAAAGGTTATAATCGTAGTGTTTCAAACCTACGTCAAACTAAGATTCTGCTTAATTTTGTACATCATTGTTGCCAGTAAACTAAAATTTATTAAAATCTACATAACATCAACCATGGCATAAAAAATACTAGTTGGCTGTAAACAGTTTCAATGAAATAAGAAAATTTAAAATTTTCGAGATTTCCCAACCAAAACCCCTTGGTGGCATTGCACCGTCGTCGAATAGTCAGAAACTCGCTGTGAATTAAATTAATATATAGGCATGTGGTATACGGGTGTACCATGCATTTTCTATCTTCTCACTGTAATATATAAATTTTCAAATATTGTTGTGTATTCTGAATTTATGCAGTTTCTGTATAAAACACGTATTCTAGAAAACCATTAAGTTAATTTCGCTCTAACTGTCTTTTTTCCTTTGTTATTCTCTAGAAATAATACCTGCTTCCAAAGCACCCGACGGGTATATATTGCTGTAACGCTGCACGTTGTACAAAAATCTCAACGACAGTCATGTCTTTCAGTGGCAGAACAGATGATATCTAGAGGTTGTAGCCTCCATACTGTGAATTAGAATAACGAATCGCGTGTCACTCTGGGTAACTCTGATGTTTCCTGTTAAGTAATGAGCATTAGATTCACTCAGTTTTATCCGGAATTTCAAGCAGAAAGATGTCTGTTGATCAATTCACTGGTTCAGTAGAATGTGATCATCCAGTGTCTGTTGAGAGTTCATACACTGTATTGTGAAGTAAATAAAGATTGTTCATTTTCCATCACATTTCACGTCTAGTCTCGTTATTTCTTAGTTTTAGTTAAATTCAGATGTGATTTGTGACGTATCCTGCTGATCCTCCCGTTATAACTACCTAATAGTCTGTGCGGAAATCAGTTAACCTGAGAATGCCACAGGCGTAAAACATGTTGCCCGTTGTTCCATGATTCAGTTTGTGAAGGCATTCCACAAAACATGTAAAAATCATTGTTATAAAGTGTTATTAACCCTCTACATAAAGGTTTATCCATCGATGTTGCCTTGGGCAGCGAAAGATGTTTTTGATTTTCTTAGATGTATCCACAGTAATCCATGGTTGGACCGTTAATAAATGTCAGTATAATAATTAGGTTTTCGCGGTTCTTTCTGTATATCGATAGGCCCGGCATGGCCAGGTGGTTAGGGCGCTTGACTCGCAATCTGCGGGTCGAGGGTTCGAATCCCCGTAACACCAAACATGCTCGCCCTTTCACCCGTGGGGGTGTTATAATGTGACGGTCAATCCCACTATTCGTTGATAAAAGAGTAGCCCAAGAGTTGGCGGTGGGTGGTGATGACTAGCTGCCTTCCCTCTAGTCTTTCACTGATCTGTGCTCTGCCCACTACGGGTATCGAAACCCGGTTTCTAGCGTTGTAAGTCCGCAGACATACCGCTGTGCCACTGGGGGGCGCGAGAAAGTAGGATATTTAACTACAAATTTGGACGGAAACAAATTATGAAACATACAGTCGAAAATGCGCATAAAGCGCAGTAGTAATTATTAGTCAACAGTTTAGCTACATTAGTTGAGCTGATTTCAACACAACTTTCAGATTTTCAATCGGATACCAGGAAGCATGGAAACAGTGGTAACTGGCAGAGTATGTAATGAAGACAAAAAACGAAATAAAGGAACATGCCATATTTGCCACGTTTGTCGTTTTTGTGATCCATTACCCTAATCCACTGTACCTACGATGCATATTAACTACAACAGAAAGCGTAAAAGTATCAGTTGTCAAATCAGTAATAAAAAAATATATAAAAAAAAGGTGCGGCCATATCAGGCCCAAGTTTTTCGTGGTGCCGGGTATTAAAATTAGAGACGGCTTGCGAGACGGTATTTTCTCATTTTTTCCCCCCAGTGGTTCAACGGTAAATTTCCGGACTTACAACGCTAAAATCTGGAATTCGATACCGCGTGATATACAAAATGCAAATAACACATTGTTTAAATTCGCGCTGAAAATCAACAGGAATTTTTCTTTTGATTAATTATTATTATGTTTATATTTACGTACCTTTTTCCCTATTGTTTACTTGAGTTTTCGCTGGGTGGCGCTGAGCTTTTTTTTTGCGATGGCTATACTTGACCGTATATAAATTGTATGTCATTCTATGTAAATACGTTGATCAGGTGTTTTTTTTCAGTAACCAATATCCGTCCCGTATTGAATTATAATTTTTTCTTCAAGAAACAAATCAAATTACAAAAGAAAAGGAAACGTAAATAATGGATTTGAGGAAGGATGTTTGTTTGTTTGTTTTTTGAATTTTCGCGCAAAGCTACACGAGGGCTATCTGCACTAGCCGTCCCTAATTTAGCAGTGTGAGACTAGAGGGAAGGTAGCT
>NW_013668726.1:126477-127035 GCF_000517525.1 Limulus polyphemus
CTGTTGAATGTTCGTATATTAAAAAAAAACAGGTTGTTTTTTTTTTATTTGTCAAAAGCTTGCATTGTTTTAAACTTGACTTACGTAAAGTTGAAAAACAAAGACGTATTTTCAACCTCCGTATCTTATTTAAAAACTTACAAATAATATTATCTTGTTCCAGGCCACAGAACTAAGTGGTTTAACTTAACGTTTATACCTATGTTCTGGAATTTTCCTGAAATGGTTCTTATTAAGCTGTTCAACCGTGGGATCTGGCCCTACAGAAATTGAAGTATTTGTTGAGGAAGAAATCTGACTTGGCGCCATTGTTACGTCACTTACAGAGTACTGTTGTGATAACGTTGTCTGATATTCTTGCAAAAGAAAAACCTGAACTATGTGTGTTTTTGTGTTTCCTGGTTTTTGATTTTATTATCCCGGAACGAAACGAAGTTTATTAGCAATAAAAAGATTGTAATACATATATATACCACATTTAGCCTGACAAGATTCCTAAAACTCAGTAAAAGAATGGGTATTATAATTATTAGAAATATTAGAAAATATTATTATTAC
>NW_013668726.1:127636-131238 GCF_000517525.1 Limulus polyphemus
CTCGTTTCCTTTTTTTTTTTTGTCCCCCCCTCTGACACCAATTTGTTACGTCTCCGTTTGTTAATTAACTTTCCGTAACTTCGTTCCGACGAAACTTTAGCGACACAAGTCCTTACTTAATAAAACTGGTTTATTCTTTCCAAATACAACTTTACGATACACTTATTTTCAACAAACGCTATATCAACGAACGTCAACAATACTTCTGACTGCAGTTCAATTACTCACTATCTACACACACATTACCTTACCGTCACGTTGTCACCCTCTTTTATATACCAGACTACCCTATATCTAGTAATTGCTATAGCATTCGCCAAAGTACAGGATAGTTCTAGAAAGTAGAGGGCGTGAGAATAGTCACGTGATCTCGATGACGCAACAATGTAATCGTTCATTGTCCATATATGCGTTATTGACTTAATGACTGTAATAGTAAAGGCTGCAATATTACTTAGAGTAATATGATTTCAGAAGTTATGATCCATTTTATTTGTCGATGGTGCATTATATGTGACACCTGATAGAACATGGTGACGGTGGTTTATCAAAAGCTGTCTTATGCTTTGTAACTTTAAAAGTATTACAGATTGGAAAGCCGTAAAATATCAACCAGTATATTGTTACGTCTCCGTTCGTTAGTTAATTTTCCGTAACTTCGTTCCAACGAAACTTTAGCGACACAAGTCCTTTCTTAAATAAAACTGGTTTATTCTTTCTGAATATAACTTTGCGATAAACTTAATTTCAACAGTCGCGCTATAACAACGAACGTCTCACGTGCTCAACTTCAATAATACTCTCTGACTGCAGTTCAATTACTCACTACCTACACATTGTCCCGTCACGTTGTGACCATCTTATATATACCAGCTACCCCCAATCTAGTAATCCCCCGACAATTCACGAAGGTTCGAGAAAGAAGTGGTGTGATACTAGTCACGTGACTTCGCTGACGCAACAATATGTAGCTGTATCTTTTTATATAGATAGGTTATTATGTGTTAGGGTGTAGCATTTGCCTTCATTATATTCAGATGTTGCTTACTTAGGTTGTATGCGTTGAGACAAAATCTTTCGTGTATTTAGGCTTAATCTTGTTCAGACACTCACACCGACGAGTGTGACTTTTGCGTGTATATAGAATAAATAGGATGAATCTTATATCACAGAAGTTTTGATGAGAGCTTTTTCAAAACTGCAGCAATTATATGTCTGTGCTAGTAATGGATGAGATTCAAATATTGTATTTTGTTCCTATAAAGTTATTTGTAACACTACATGAACTCAACACGGCGTCTAAACATGTATTTTTGCAATTGTTAGGGGGAGTCCTAAATGTGTTTTCTTTAATTGTTGTAAATATATGCGTGTTCTCAGAGTTATTTTGTATAAAGTTTATATTATACAGTGGATTACACTTAAAATGTTGAAGCTCGAAAAATATTTTAGTGCAAAGAGTTTGAATCTAACAGTATTATTTGTGAAAATATATGAACATTTGGAAAATACACTGTTTAATAGGTGTGTATTTTTGTGTGTTTAGCCCTCGGCGGAGTTAAAGATTTGAAAATATATTTGTTTGTTTGAATTTATGCACAAAGTTACACCATGGGCTATCTGTGCCCTGCCCACCACGGGTATCGAAACCCGGTTTCTAGCGTTGTAAGTCCGCAGACATGCCGCTGTGCCACTAGGGGGCTGAAAATATATACAATGATCATTCGAAACGGTGTATTTACTGTATATAAAATAGTTAATTTTAACTTATAACTATTTAGTGCAAGTGTTGGTAGTAAAGGTGGGAAAGGAGCATTGACCTACTTTTTTCTGAATTGGTGCCTTCTATCCTTTGTGAACAGCCCACGTTAAAGTGTATAGCTGAGGCCTTGGTATTCCTGGTGCCTTAACATATTTAATGATAAAAGTGGAGACGCTGGAAAATAGCAAAAACAGGAAGATAAATAATATATATATATATATGAAATAACATATAAACAATTAAAAACTGGATTTAAGTCAGTTTAGTTTATTTCTTGGTTACACGTTGTAACCAATCCTGACTCACATTTTAGTGACTTTTGAGTATTGAAATGTTTCAAATTTCGTTACATGTTAAAATAAAAACACAATCTAAAGTTATATATCATCAACATGATATAGTGAATATAATTTTTTTGGAAATAAGTATAAATAGATCATAGTTAAGTGAACGTTGTTAAAGATTAGCTTTCCAGTGGCACAGCGGTATGTCTGCGGACTTACAACGCTAGAAACCGGGTTTCGATACCCGTGGTGGGCAGAGCATAGATAGCCCTTTGTGTAGTATTGTGCTTAATAATAAACACCGTATTTGTTAAAAACTACACTCCGATCATATAGTTTGTCAGCTGACTCCGTATAAATTGTTTTGTTTCGTTTTTTTGTTGTTTTTTTTTGTACATTGCAACCATTTTTATACATGTATATATTTTGTGATGCTTTTGTTAAACAGGTAAGCCTGTGGGAGGAATAGTTTCTTCACTGTGTGTGTAATGGTTGCTGGTAATCTGAATTTTTTAAATAACTGTATATAACATTGTCCACTATGTATGCAACTGCTTACACTGTAACTCGTTGACCATTTTCAAGATGTCGTGTGTAGTATTGTGGTTAGCTCGCCGGACTGTGAATCTCATGGTCCTTGGTTCGCGTCTCGTTTTCATACAAACGTCTTCGGATTTACAACGGTAAAAATCACGAGTTCGATTCCATTCGGTGGACACAGCAGATAGCCCGATGTGGCTTTGCTGTAAAAAACAAACACACTCATACAAACCTAGTCCGCACTTGGAGTGATGGATGTATTATAAAAGTGACAGTCAACTCGTACTTTTTCATTGGAGTAGCCCAAAGTGGAGATGAGTGATGTTCACTAGTCTATCACTTCAAAATTATAGGCGGCAAGCGCAGATAGTCCTCTAGTAATTTTGCACAAAGTTAAAAACATATAGATTTTGGACATGAGCAAAAATGTTCGCAAATCTAATTATTTTAAATCTAAACAGCTTCTTAATTTCCATGTTTAAATGCACAATAAGAACATACCAACTGTTTAGTATTGTGCTGTCAAGAACCATACCAAAGCTCTCTACGGACTCACTGTATCGAAACTGTGCTTTGTAGGGCGGAATTTTAAATGTTTTTGTCTGATAAAAACTTGAAATAGCTTTACGTTTCTCTGCTATTTTTTATTTGTCTACCCACGTTAAGGATAACTAGTCACGGCAGCCTTGACATTAGTTTTTTCACACATGTCCACAACAACAAAATTACAATTTTTGGTTTCGAATCAATTTGTAGGGTTTTTTCTCTTTCACACTGTGATGTAAATTCTCAGAAATGTCAGGGTTTTTTCTCTTTCACACTGTGATGTAAATTCTCAGAAATGTCAGGGTTTTTTTCTTTATGTAATCCCCTTCTTTATTTATTATTAAAAGGTGTTAATCTACAATTGACAAAGAACATTCGGCTAACCTTTGATCTATTAGGTCGTCAAGAAATTAATGTCACTTTTTTTAGATGAAAAACTTGAACAACTTATATATCAAAACGAAACATTC
>NW_013668726.1:132238-139766 GCF_000517525.1 Limulus polyphemus
CTTATTTATATATATATATATATATAGTTACAGTATTGGAGGGATACAATAAAGCTTTTTATTTTTCAGACGTGGAGAATTACACGATTGGAGGGATATATTAAATCTTAGTTTTTCAGATATGAAGAGTTCCACAGTTATAGATACAGTTATAGTTATACAGTTATAGATATAGATACACAGTTATAGATATAGATACAGTTATAGTTATAGATACAGTTATAGTTATAGATACACAGTTATAGATACAGTTATAGTTATAGATACAGTTATAGTTATAGATACACAGTTATAGATACAGTTATAGTTATAGATACACAGTTATAGATACAGTTATAGTTATAGATACACAGTTATAGATACCGATATAGTTATAGATACACAGTTATAGAATGATTTTTTTTTTCAGAAGTATAAAAGCGGTCTTTCAAAATTTGCTTCGTAATTCCTTCATCCACGTGCTACCAGTATCTGACCTTGCTATAAGCTTTGACCTAGATAGCCGTTTTCCTTATATTAGGTCAGGTTAAGATTTTATTAGAAAACAACAACACAAACCCACGTGTCTAAGTTTTTACGTTTGTCGAATAAAAAAAAGATTATTAGGCCAGGGGTAAGGGTATCTATTACGTATGATCAAAAACTAGATCTTTCTGGTACGTAGATCTGTATTTCGAAGAGTTATGTTGTGTGACATTTTCTTAAATACGTTTATAAGCACATTCGTCAACAGATAAAATGCGAAACGTTCATCTGATTGATTATTTATGTAAACTCAATCTTTGGAGGGTCCACCTGAGTTCGCCCCCCCAGTAGCACAGCGGTATGTCTGCGGACTTACAAAGCTAGAATCCGGGTTTCGATACCCGTGGGTGGCAGAGCAGAGATAGCCCATTGTGTAGCTTTGTGCTTAATTACAAACAAACAAACCACCTGAGTTTCCCTACCCAATGTCATCGAAAATGGTTGAGCCAGTTCCTTCATAACAACTTCTGACCCCAGACGTACAGACGACAACTCTGTTATACATAGAAAAATGTAGATGAGAAAATGGTGTCAGAATAAACTTTTTAATGTTATTCTGTAGTTAATTCTGTCTTACAGGAAATGCCTTCGCCTTCTGAAACTTCCTTTTCAGCCATTTTTTTTTCTTTGATGTACAGTTTCCTTATAACGTCTTTGCAAAAAACGCCACCTGTAATTAAGATTATCAAACAAACCTAGAAATTCATTCCAGAACCATTTTGTTACCTAAATGTTTCTGTGTATCACGATCGTGTAGTAATTACACTTATATTTGGATATAAATATACAAGTAATATGAAAAAAATATATCGCTAAATAAAAAAGGTATGTAGGGCTGGACTGCTGAACTTGAAAAAAGGAACCAAATAGGATGGAGATGGAATTGGATATATCATTTGATCCGGCTAATTATCACATAGCAGACTAAGCCGTCTCGAATTTACGTGAAGAATAAACTCCCTACTTTACACTTTGTCTACCAAAAGCTTGGTGTTTGAATGGAATCTCAGTTTTCATCATTATACCTTTCCTTTACTTAACCTTAAAATTCTACTTTTAAGACTATTTTACAATAGAGTAACATTTTACTATTGAAAATCCTGGTTCTATTTGTTTAGCCAGTGAGGAAGCCAGTAATGTAGGGATTTTATTCTCTACGTAAAGTCGAGACGGCTTAGTCTGCTTTGTGATCATTAGCTGGATCAAGTGATATTCCCACTTCCATCCCTGTTCTATTTGGTTCCTTTTTTGAAGTTCAGTAAGCAGCCCTATATGGCTTTTTATTTAGCGATAATTTTTTTTCCTGATAGTTGTTTTACTTTTTTTTATAACATGGAGTACGTGGGTTACTAGGTTATATGGTGTATTCTAAAGCTTTATAAATTTTGTATAGGATAATAATAAAATAGGTAGTCGAAGATCGTGAAGACTGTTTTGATCTATCAAATGATGAGATAATTATAGTTACTGCTAGAATTAGGTAGGCGCTAGGCCTGTTGAAGAAATGTGATTAACGAACGAAAATGAGAAATCTAGGTTGTGGCTATTCGCCGGTTTTCGACTTGGGACGCTCTGGATAGCTGAAAAGCGGCATATAGACCGGAGATAGAGCGACTATACCAAGTAGCTCGAAAATCCAGAAGATTTTCTTATTGCTTTAATACGGGCGTCTGTGTCATCTCTACAGAGAGGGTGATAGCGCACTCTCACATATATTCTAAGACATTAAGAGTAAAAGTAAACACGAATATATAACAATATGTCAACCACACTATATCTAGTGCCGACGAGGCCTTTCGCTCAATATCAGGACTCATTATTGTGTATACATAAATTATGGCATATTTTTCTTAGAATTATGTTTTTGTTCATCGTGGAGCCATCAAAACTTATGTCTGTTAGTCAAGTATTGGAAATCTTATTCAACAGAATAAGTCAATTTTATGAAGTTCGTATGTTTATCATTTCAAACACCGTGTAGCATTATAATAGATTTTGTTTAACAAGGTCAAAATTGTATTATTTGATTATCTTTAAGCCAGGATTTAAAAAGCAAATTTCATTCATTCATTCGTGGTTTGCAAATATGACAGTTTATGTATTTTAAAGGCCTGGCATGGCCAGGTGGTTAGGGTGCTTGACTCGCAGTCTGAGGGTCGCGGGTTTGAATCCCCGTCCTACCAAACATGCTCGCCCTTTCAGCCGTGGGGGCGTTATAATGTAACAGTCAATCCCACTATTCGTTGGTAAATGAATAGCCCAACTAGCTGCCTTCCCTCTAGTCTTACACAGCTAAATTAGGGACGCCTAGCGCAGATAGCCCTCGTGTAGGTTTGCGCGAAATTAAAAAAAAAGACAAACAAATATATTTAAAAAAGCTTCACACAGCTTCGTCCATTTGATGAGGCCGTTTCAGATGTCAAAATGATGTTAAAGAACACCTGGCAACAAAAATTTTTTCTCTGCTACTAGAACAAAAAAATTCAACTGTTCCTCGTTAATTTGACGATGCTGATTCTAAATCTTATGATGAAAATTACTGATCACCTCTAGCTTTTGAGTTATGATAGATTTATTACCTCCGTTACCGAAGGTTATGTTCTCACCCCCTGTGTGTGTTTTGTTTGTGTATTTCTCAGCAAGATTTCTCGAATACGGTTGAATGGATTTGGACGAAAGTTGGTATACATTTGGACTATGACCCAACTTATAAATGATTAGGTTTTGAGGGTCAAAGGTAAAGGTCATAGCGAGGGGGGGGGGCGGATTTTTCATACTGATCAGATTTTGATTGTAGAATATTATTTCTCATTATTCTACCAAAAATGGTCCGTGTCCGTTAATAACAATGGACATACGGACACATTTTCGTATTTTTTGAAAGTCGAATATGATCAACACTGTATGGCAGAGGTATGCGCTCTACTGAGTGCCCTCTAGTTCAAAATAATCTTATATATCGTGAAAATAACTTTTTCTTTAATAACTTTATTTATTTATTGAAAATTGCATTTAGGAATGTTTAAAAATGATACGTAATAACAATGCGAGTTTAAAAAAAGAAATGAGTATAATAAGATTATATACTGAAAATACATTCAGGCTATGTTCAAAACTTCCATAATGGTTTTATTTTTCGTATTTTCTGTGCTATACAACATATACCTTGGGTATAAGATGCTAGTTTTTCGTATTTTCTGTGCTATACAACATATAACTTGGGTATAAAATACTAGTTTTTCGTATTTTCTGTGCTATACAACATATAACTTGGGTATAAAATACTTGCAGTTAATGTTTCTTTACCATGCATGTCTCTTTTGTTATCTTTGTTTTGTGATTGTAGTTTCAGACTTTATATGTTAATGGTATTAATATCACCAGCAGTAAAATGTCTTTTGGCGTATCACGTGTCGTTTATCAAATGTATTTAGCTTAAACTAATTATATTTAAAAGTGTTTTTTCTGTGATGACACTTTGAATTAAACTTCATTGTTTTCAACTTTCTGCCAACATATAAGAAAAGTAGTAAAACGTATTGTTTCATATTTTTCACACGCATACAGTAAAAAGTACGACATATCGAAGAATGGTCATTGTGTGCATTTATAGCGTTCTTTAGACGTAATGTATTGAATCTGCTTTAGAGTGAAATCCCAACAACCGTGCGTTAGTAACGTGCTTTTACTTCGTTGGCTTTGTTCTTAACTTGTATAAATAAAACCAGGGGCAATATATACAAGAAATATTTAGACGGGTGGCGCCGTTATTGTATGGTTCGTGTTTTTATAGGAAGTAATCTCACTTTAAGCTGCTTTGGCTGCTCACATGGTGAGAATTATTCATGATATTTTATGATTTGTATGATCTTCAAGTTTGTAACAAAGTAAAAAGTTCTGTTGCAATGATCTTCACAACGGATGTCAGTGCGTAGATGTTCGGTTACGTTCGTTCAGATATATAGATAATACGTTTATTCAGTTGACATTGGGTTGAAGGAGTGAAAAGAAAACTTAAAAGTCATTAGTTTTCGAATGTTAAGTGCTACATACGACGGTATAAAACAGAACGTTGATTAATAGTCTTCTCTAGAGGTTTATAATGTTGTTTTTAAAATACTTTGAAATTCCTTGCATTGTTCAAATATTCTAGTGCTGACTGGAATGATGATTTTATTATTTTAAAAACCACAAAATAAAACATATTTATATTACTGTAGGGATTTTTTTTATTACTTGTGCTGTCCGATATTTCGCCCGGTGGCTTCATCAGGGGCCGTAATCTGCACCTGGAGGCCTGTAATATATGACAAATATTGTTGAGTCTCAATAGTACCATTCTTTCCCCATAGATTGTGTCCCGGATGGAGCCGCTGGTTTTCTTTTTGTTCAGGCAGTGTTATTGTATGAAATGTATTGTTGTCTCAACAATACCAGTTTCTTCCAATCTCGCCCTTTTCGCTAAATTTACTCTTGCATTTTATTTTATTTTTTAAAATACTATTAATTAAGTACATTAGTTTTTAGGACTAAACTGACCATACACAGCAAATAAAATTAGTCATGTTCCATGGAGTTAGTTGTCGTTTGTTAATATTCGAGTATATTCTACAGACTTTAAAGAAAAAAGTTTATTGTTTAATCTTCTTTTAAACTCGTACTGTTGATTAAAAATTGTATATATTTTTTCGTAATTTCCGAACGGTTACAACCACTCGTTACTTTTTCTAACTACAAGCTTTCAGATCCTTGTTGGGATCATTCCACAAAAAAACAACCGGCCAGGGAGCCCATAGATTGCAGTTTAGAAAAAAGAATTGTAAATTCCTGGAAATGTTGATATGTTTAGTTTCCTATGACAAACAGAAATAATTTTCTTAAGTAAAACCTATTATTACAATATGTTGACGAATACAGGTGGGTTATTTGTTTGTTTTTAAATTTCGCGCAAAGCTACTAGAGGGAAGGGAGCTAGTCATCACCACCCACCGCCAACTCTTCGGCTACTATTTTACTAACGAATAGTGGGATTGATCGTAACTTATAACGCCCCGATGGCTGAAAGGGCGAGCATGTTTGGTGTGACGGGGATTCGAACCCGCGACCCTGCGAGTCGAGCGCTCTAACCACCTGGCCAATACAGGTGGATTCATTTACGGTATCAATTAAGGATAGTAGTAATTATATTAAAATAATTAATTCTCTCTCTCCATGATAGATACCTTAAATCATTTGTAGGTAATACATCAGTAACTGGTATAGGGAACTATGGGTAAAACAGGATACATACTCTATACGTTTCTTTATTTTTTGTATTAAGTGATTGCGATAAACTTCCACATCATATTTCCAACCCATGTATCTGTGTGTAATGTCTTGTTATTACGTCGTTGTAATACTCGTGTAATAACAATAAAATTAATAATGCGTGTACCTAATTTGTACACTACCTTTTTAAAATATTTGTAAATCTGGCCTTCTCTATGTGCAGGGATTTCTGATTGAAATAATCAGTTTCTATATTTAGTTCCAGTTCGTTAGCACCAGAAAATTGTCCGCATAAACTAAAATACTTTATGGAGCAAAATAATTTGCACTGTTCGTTGTTTTGTTTCATGAACACGACCTTCAACGTAGTTCTGTTTTTTGCAGACGTCACCAAACATACTGGAGTGATCAGCACCAAAATCCTGTTGCATCTTCACTCTGTATAACGTTTTCACTTTAGGTGTTGCTATAATATATTATTTCTTATGAGGTACTTTTATAACAATAGTTCACTTTAGGTGTTGCTATAATATATTATTTCTTATGAGGTACTTTTATAACAATAGTTCACTTTAGGTGTTGCTATAATATATTATTTCTTATGAGGTACATTTATAACAATAGTTTTGTGCCTGATTACATATTTTATTTTCATTTCTTTTTGAAATTACTGATCATCGTATCGTTGTATCATTTTGTAGCTGAAGGCGTTTTGATCCACAAGTATTGGATTCATAACTATCTATTAACTTAATAATATCAGCATGTGGAGTTCTAATATTGTACAATGTACACAACGTATAATATGTGGGATTTTGTACTCGAATGTTAAACACATAATTCAAATAAACGTTTCACGTATCAATTCTCACTAAATATCAGGAATGAAAAATAAGTGATTGATACAAACAAAATGTAATAATTTCTTTTGTCGTGTTCTTTAGTTTGTATTTTGTCTATAGTTGATTTTCATAAAGAATGTTCCTTTGTGCGTGTGTGGTTGGTGTTTTTTGTTTTTTTTGTTTTTTTTGGATTTTCTTCAATCTCCAAAAGCCAAAAAAAAAAAAAAATAACGCTAAACTACTGTGAAAAAGCCTTTGTTGTTGGACTCAAGCTACCTAACATGTGGCGTTTGTAGCACGAGGGGTGGACGAGTGACTTGGAGGGGCATTGACAAGGTCACCTGAACACTCTGCCTGTGCATATTTGTTTAAACTGACCATGTGGAGGAGCCTTGTTCAGTCTCGTGAAGGCCGTGTTGAGTTATTTATAGTTTTTTCTTGTACCAAACAAGACTTGTGAAAAGAAAGTGCTCAATATTGGCGGGAAGATACGATTTTATATATATGCATATAAACTCTAAAGCATTTTCTTCAGTAGTAGGTGAGTTTGTAAATTGACGGAGTTGTTTTCGCCATGTCTGTTTTTGTTTGCATGTATTTTGATGAGTATATGTTTCTATATAATAATTAATATATTTAGTCTTCGTATGTAAGCCTATTTTAAATTAACTTGGTGAAGTTAATTCTTTTTTTTTTTAATACGGAGTGTTTGGACATAACTTTGTACAGTATTTATATAGATATTGTATATTTTTCTCCTCGTTTGACTATTTGGTGAAAGATTCTAATAATGATATGTCAAGTAGTGGCTTTGAAGAATACGTTCCGTTAAACATTCTTTTAGAAATGATAGACTAAAACACAAATAAATATGTTTTGCTTAACATCTTGGG
>NW_013668726.1:140178-144078 GCF_000517525.1 Limulus polyphemus
TTTCGTTTAAACGTTCAGTAATTCCTGATGAAGGCCTTCAACGGCAGTTTGAAATTCTAGAAACCTCTGTTAATATCCATAATTGTAGCGTTTTCATAAGTTAAGGAAAGAACCATAAGTTGTGTATTTTTTATTTTAGAATAAAAAAAGTGGATTGGAATTTCTGTTAGATTAGGATAACTGATAGGTTTGCTTTGCGGTTGCTTTTAGTGCACGGGAAATATTAATATAGAAGATTGATAATTTCGGTAATAAGTTAGTGCACCGTGTTACCCCTTTTGATGCTATTCAGATGTGTATAATAAAACAGAAGAAATATCGTAATTATTTAATTATCTTCTGAAAATTTAAGTAATATAAAACCTGTATTTCAAACCCTACAGCCCTTGCGAAATAAAGAACAAGCAATGGTTGTTAATTATGATTTAATTTATGTGATTACCTCTAAATCTACTGCAACTTCCTCATAAAATCGTTCCTAAATTCGTTTATACGCTTTAAGCATCCTACTACAATTTGAAAGAAGTTTGTTTGTCCTACTGCGATTTGCATTTGGATCTGTCAAATATGGTTAAATCATCTAGGATTGGTTCGGAATGTGTCAAAAAGTGTCATAGTTCCAGTGGTGGCTAAATATAGATTAGTCAATTGGGGTGGCCTCAAGGGGTACTGATGGGAATTCTCCAGTTTCTTCTTTCATTACATGGGGTATATATGTAACAATTATTACTGGCATATTTAGGACTAAAACGGAAACGCTATTTATATTCGTAACTGGCTAAACATTAATTCTATCATTGCATTTCGTTTTCAAATCCCATCGGTCATTTGAGGGATTTGTGTTTCATATATTGTTTGTAAGTACTTTCAGTTTCAAGATAACACATTAAGTGAGATGTTTTTTAAGTCACGTGCTACTTATTAAAAAATATTATTTAGATAATTAAGCCCATTGGAAATGAATAATTTTATTATGAACGTTTAATCTTTATATTTACTTCAAGGTAAAAATATTTTTATGTTCATAGTTCTTACAAATTTTGTTTCCTAATCTCATCAGTCAGTTGAGGAATTTAATATTTATTAATATAAACACCTCATAACAACACCTATCAACAGTGTGTGCTTTACTATAAGACATCTAAATATACACATTATTTCTTTTTTTTTTGTATTTTATATGTCAGTCAGTGTGTGACCATACTAAACAAAGTAGCAGTAGAAGCTTATCGAGAATAAATGAAGGTTGTGAGCGGATACATTAGCCACAAACCTCAGTAAAGATGTAGCCATGGATAAAACGAAACATTGGATCTTCTCTATAAAATCAGTAAATGTAAATGATTTGTTAACTTTTCACCGTACATTGTACGGGTACATCTGCCGGTATTTTTAATGTGTTTATCTTAATCTAATTTGGGATTTATACATGTATAAGTAATAAACTGTACGTATCAGATTGTTTTTCACATCAATGACTGTCTATCATATGTTTGAATGTTTCATTATAAAAATACGGTTAACAGCCTCAAAGTGCAGATGTTCCAAGATAAGTGTTCAATGTTAAGTAATGTATTCCGACCTTTATCAAGTGATGCCGAGTATTGACACACTATAAAATATAAAAGGTTTAATTTCCAAAAACGTTTCACTTGCAGGGCAATATCAGGCTTTGAAAATGCCGAGTTTCTCATTTTGAGTCGTTAGATGGTGTTTATATATTTAATGTTTAAACAAACTTGTGTGTATAAATATAATTTTCGCATTATTATTATTTCTCATTAAGTAAGTTACAACCTGTTTTGTCAATATTAAAGTATATGCTAGAATGAATGTATATTAAACATGATTTAGGAATAATTACAAGTTTTTCATGAATAATACGTGTGCACAAGTACAAACCAAGTTAACCTAACACCAACTGCAAAATTTCAAGGTATACAAAGGTGCAAAAGCCGGGTGGGTGGGTGCCAGAGATAAAGGTACTACGTCTGTCAGGGAAGGCTGAAGGAGGTGAGAGGGCTAATGTGTTAATTATCTACTTTTTTGTGTTAAAAGATAACTGGAACTACCTGTCCATAGTCAGTAACAAGCATGTACCATCTCCAGAACAGAGGTATTGCACAATAAAAAAGCACATGATTACCATTAGGTTGGTAAAGTGTTCTCCGTACTAAATTTTTTTACCGAAACGATATTATTAAAACATAAATAAAGTAAGCTATTTTTAAACTAACTGAGAAACTTGCAAACATGGCAGTATATGTTTGTATGTAAATTCTAAAACGACTACAGACATATCGGCACACGTTTCTGTTGCTGTTACAATAAATTGTGTAGTTATACCCACCCACCCCATCATAGTTGGAATCGTCCATTATTTGGAGTCGAAGGGAAGGGTAAGGAGAAAAATAATAGACCCGTGTCTTTCACCTTCGTAAAACATGCACGGGCTCAACACCGTCAGTGAATGATAGTTGGTTTATACGAACGGGTGGGAGGTTGTGTAAGCTGTCTCTAAGCCTAACTTGCAAGTCAACTAGTCTGTCGTGACATCGTGTTTGTAAGAGCAAGTTGTACTTCAGCAAATGTGTTGAGAGCACAGAAGAATCAGTTTTAAGTGTTAGTTTGACAAGTGTAGATTACTGAGAAACGCTAGGGACGTTTAAAATACTGTGATTTGATACATATTTTCACACGTTGGTGTGATTGCTTATGTATTTTTTTTCTTCGTTACAATGATACTTCCAATAGAGGTGAGTTTATCATCTTTGAAAACTAAAAAATTTTAAAGGTTTTTTTTTTTTCTTGCGTTAGAATTTTATGCACAGTAAATACATTTATTATTGTTAACTTTTCAATTTTTATAGAACTAACATTATTTACCTATTATATGTATTGGGTTAAATTCCGCTTAATATTCCAATTTGAATGCTCGATATTGATTTCAAGTTTTAACTTGCGAGCCACCGTCTCGACTTTGGTTTAATAACATTTAATATCACCAACAAGAATACCCATTTATTATAAAGTTTCATACATCGATTTGATGATATGCCCGGATCGAAAGTAAGACTCAGTTGTATGTGAATATTTAACATTGTAATACGACGACACACGATTCTTTTCAGAGTAGTTTAGCTAGAAATTGAACGGTTAGATATAATAGTTTATTACGTAACAATCTGTTTAAAAGTGATTGGCTGATTGATATTTCTATACGAGTACAAACACAGTGATGTTTAACAAACTGACAGAAAAAGAAGCCAGACTAATTTGACTGAGCTTGTTTCGTGATTTGGAACTTTTTCTTAGATATACGTTTTTGTATATTAAATGGGAAAACAAGTATATAAACACACACACACACATTTATGTGTTTATGCACGAGTGTATGTATGTATATATTATATATGTACCGTTTTTGGTGATCTGCATAACTAAATGTGTATATAATTCTTAATGAGTAGTGTTAAAGTTGTAAATATATTTAACGTTATGTATAACTGTCTACATTCTGTATTTTTTATCCGCTTTCTTTCCCGTTATTTATTTTCGTGTTTTAGTAAGTTCCTGTTTCTGTACATGGGATTTTCATTAGGTAGATCCTGTTTTTGTTACAGGTGAAGTCAGTGACTTTCTGAATGGCGTTGCTATTTTTGTAATATGGCACAGGGTCACCGTGTTTGGCTATTTGCTATGTCGTGTAATAATGTACATTAATTTTACGTACCGTATTCTTCGGAATATAAGACGCACCTTTATTTTGAAGACAAAGTTTTTCGGAGTAAAAAGCTACAGTCGCATTTGAAAGATTTTTATTGAA
This sequence comes from Limulus polyphemus, assembly GCF_000517525.1. Lineage (NCBI taxonomy): Eukaryota > Metazoa > Arthropoda > Merostomata > Xiphosura > Limulidae > Limulus > Limulus polyphemus. The sequence goes on from NW_013668726.1 coordinate 144,005, forward strand.
CAAAAATTCAATTTGATACTTTAAAAATTTGTATATATTGTTCTAAACACAAATGAGCTACAAAACATCAAAAT
>NW_013668726.1:145078-147561 GCF_000517525.1 Limulus polyphemus
CGACTATATGTAGAGATAGATAGGCCTAAATAAAATGTATTTAATTGTGTACCAGTTTAACGTTGAATATTATTTATTATTTTAGTTTGCATCATTTTAGGCACTGCAATTGGTATTTTTAATATAAGGTTATTTTGCGGTTTAATAAGAAAAAGCACAAAATGGTGAATGAAGTGACATTTAATCCCATAAGTACATTTTTCAACATAAAAATCGAAACTAATGTAAGTCTGACTTTAAATACAACGTTTCAACAGAAGTTCCGAAACAAGTGATACATGAGCCTTGAATCGTTAAACAAACACGCTAACTGAATATCAAAATAAATAGCATAATGCTTTTGTTGGCACTGAACGTAATCAGATATTACGGTGTGAACTCCTTTTACAACAATGTATTGTTAAGAATATAATAGGCCTAATACTAATGTCTTATGACAAGTATAATGAGTCTCTAATTACTCATATTTATGTGTATGAGGGTTGTCCAAAAAGTTCGTGGCCCGACCTGAAAAGCAAACTGGAATGTATGATTTTCTTTTGATAAATGTTAAGTTTCAATCTTTTTATGAGTAAACAACATACAAGTTAACTAACATATTTTGTATGTTGTGGATTTTTGAAGGAAAGAAGTAGGCAGTGTTAAACGTAATGGAGAAGATCACTTTATTCCGTGATTAGAAACTTTGTTAAAAAGAAAATGACACCACAATAAATCCACCAGGTGATGGAACCAACATTAGAAGATGGTGCCCCGGTATACTCAACAGTAAGAAGTGATGTTCTGAGTTTAAGTGCAGTAGACAATCATGTGAAGATGATCGGAGGTGAAGGCTCCTCAACCTTGACCACAACAGACATTGTAGATAAAGTTCATGACTTGGTTACATATGATAGAAGAATTACCGTTAGTAAGTAAGTAGGGGAAGTGGGAATCGGTGAAAGTAGTGTAGCAATCATTTTGAGTGATAGTTTGGTCATGAGTAAGGTTAGTACCAGATGAGTTCCAAAAATGTTGTCACCTGAGCAGAAAAGGGTCCGAGTTGTTTCGGTAGATTTATAACTGTGGATGAAACGTGGACTCACCACTTGGACTCGGAGACAAAAATGCAAAGTTTGCAATGGAAACACCCAAGTTCACCCACACCAAAGAAGTTTTAAGTCGCAACTCTCTGCTGATTTGGAAAGGGGTCAGACCGTTACAGGAGACCACTATGCATCATTAACTTAACAATTTGCTTCAAGAAATCGAAGAAAAGAAAGAAGGGATTGCTCAAAAAGGTGTGCTCTTCCATTACAACAATGCCCCAGCTCAGAAATCCCGTGTTGCTTTGAACGCTATCCATGATGCTGGCTTCGAGTTACTCAATCACTTCCCTTACTCATTGGATTTATGTCCAAGTGACATTTTATTCCCTGACCTTAAACTATTTCTGAAAGGTCGGATATTTCAGAGTAATGATGATCTCTTACGTGCAGTTCAGTCATGGATTGAGGACCAAGAAGAAGTTTTTTCAAAAGGATATAAAACCTTTAGAGCACCGCAGGCGTAATTGTATACATGCAGGAGGAAATTATCATTGAACCAGCGTCTCTCTTTATTATAGGTCGGACCACAAACTTTTCGACAAACTTCGTACACTTGTTTCTAAATATTATGCGAAGCTTTTCGATCACGACGTCATGCGTCCTCTCGTGATCATCTGGATTGGATTAAAACATTGAAAATATAGTTTGCAACAATAAGTAGTATCATAGCTGTACAATATTATTAATATGTAGCTAATAGTCATGGTTTAGGTTCTTATATTAATTCAAACTAATACAAATCTGTTTTACTTAAATCTTGAGCGTTAATAGTCTTGTGAGACCATTGCCTAGGAATGTTTGTAAGTAATATCAAACTTATGCCTATAAAAAAAAATGGTTCTACAAGTGAAAGGATTAAGAACTGAAATCTTAAAGAGTAACAAAAAGTTTGCATAATTTAAATCGAGGGTTATTTTTTCACACTTTATGGTTAGTCCAATCGGAGTTGGAATGTGTGCGTCAGGTACATTATAACGTTCAAAATTAAAGTGTTTTCATACTAGGTTTCATTGCAGTAGTTATTAAAATGGAACTGTTGGAAAAGCATTGTTGAAACAACATGGTTCATTAAACGGTTTAATAGCTTAGACCAGGGGTCACCAAACTTTTTTCACAGCGGGCCAGATAACTGAGAGAATGACGAGCGCGGCCGCATAACCATTTTGTTCAATACAATACAGTGAATAAATAAAAACTAAAGACAACAAACATATTTATTTACCAAAAAGTTATCAAAGAAGGCGACGTTAGCAATAAGATAGTTATATCACACCCAGTGCGCAGATATCCGAATCTCACAAACTAAGTAGCAAAAAAGGTTACTGAGATTTGTGAAACTGGCGTTTAGCATTTGAGATATCACCAATATTTGCTTTGGAATTGCTGCATCCAACC
>NW_013668727.1:0-18133 GCF_000517525.1 Limulus polyphemus
GTAGTCTACTCTGAGATTTTACAATATGAGGTTTCATAGAAAACAACTTGTAGTCTGTGGGGTATGGAGTAGTTTGACTAGTGGTATGAGGGGGTTTGTAGTCTACACTGACATCTTACAATATGCGGTTTTATATGTAGAACAACTTGTAGTCTGTGGGGTATGGAGTAGTTTGACTAGTGGTGTGTGGGGTTTGTAGTCCACTGATGTCTTACGATATGAGGTTTTATATGTAGAACAACTTGTAGTCTGTGGGGTATGGAGTAGTTTGACTAGTGGTGTGTGAAGGTTTGTAGTCCACTAATGTTTTATGATAGTAGGTGGTTTGTAAGTTACACTGATATCTTTACATGAGAAGAATTAACTATGAAGTTGGAACCTTCCTTATTTAAAATACGGTAAAAAACACTGTAGAACCATCCAAAACTGAATTTTTATAGGAATGAAAATTAGGCTGACTTTTACTAGGTGTGCCTGAACTTGTTGAAGTGGTAGTCTTCGGGGGGGTGGAGATTTTGGGCCACTAGAACAATGTGCTGCACTTGAAATTTTGAAAGTTGAAGGATATTTGTGTGTAAAACAATTATATTATGTCCATAAGAAGATAAGTGTTCTTAGATTATATACATGCTTGAAGTCATTTTGTAAATTCATAAAAATTAGCATTAGGGTTGTTACATTTATACATTGAAGGTAAAGTTTGTATGTTCATACTGGCTTTGTAAAACAACCAAAAATATAGAAACAAAAGTAGAAGGTAGGTTTATTTTATTATTATTCACTTTCAGTGAATTGTTTGTATAAAGGTAAAGGCAAACACAAACTACAGTATTTTTGTTTTGTTTTTTTACTACCTGAATAAGAAAAATGTGCATGGAAACATTCCTACCATGGCAGACAATATAATTTGTGTCAAAATACTATAGAAGCAGTTGAAACTTGCTGAATAATAATATTAAGGCAAAGATTGTTCTGATTTATTTTTTAGTCAAGAGTGTAAAAGTCACTTCTTGGTGTAAGTAATAAAGAATTTACAATATGCACATGTTTAACAATCTTACGTTGTTAATATAAGCCTCATCTTAATACACAACAAATTATCAGGTATTTCATATATAACCAAAAAAAAAAAGAATTTAAAGAAAAGATCTGAAGAAAACAGGTCATTCAAAGAACTCATTTACACAAAAATCAATAAAACATTCACAATATCTTCTCTGATTTTGGCACTTTTGTTCATTTAATTTCATGGAATACTTATCTCTTCCTGTTGGAACACACTTCTAAATCAAGTTTAATGATAACACAATCCAAATTGTTCGAAGAAAGAAAAACTGGAGGGCTGTAGAAAATATTACACGGTGAAAGTGAAGAGGGGGGGAAAGGTTAGGTTCTTGGAACAGGAACCTTAACTTTTGAATTTTTTTTCTTACACAAGCAGTAAGCATATTTTTATGCTAATTTACAAGCTAGGAAAAGAGTGTATACTGTGATCCTGAGATAAGTAGGACTGAATGAAAGTGAACTGACAGAGAAGTATTGGATGGTACAAAACTGATCAGCCGGCCCCTCCCATTAACTCATCTTCATATTGCTTGCGGAAACAATCACCAACAGGGAAGAAATCCCAGCATCTTTTCTGGTATAACTCCCAAACATACGTTTCCTGTAATGACCAGCAGATTATGAATAAAATTTCGACTTTTTAACATACAGCTAAGACACAAATCTAAGGGTTTGTTAGTTTGGAACTTTGTAAGTCATTATCAAGTTTAAATACCAGACACTGTAGTTATGTTAGAAAATATTTAAATATTAGGTTCACGTTACTGATGACATTTTAGTTTGTAAGGAGAAAATCTGTATTTAACTTTCCAGTGTTAAGTTGCATTATATACAGTTCAGAAAAGTACATTTACGACAAATACTTATGTGACATTCGTTGGATAAAATCAGTGCACACTTTCAACTAGAACAGTTTACTTTTAGACTGTGGCTACTGTTACAGGGTATGATTATACTCTGGAATGACTACTCTCAAGGTAGAAAGTATCACTTGTAAGTGATGACCATGAAAATACGATGCACCAGAAATGTTACAGGAAGTTACCATAAGTATAGAAAATGTCCGTTTTCTAGTTTTAAATTTTTGTCAGTGAGTTTGAAGTTTTCTTTCAAAAACTTCTCAAACTACCTTTTCTTATTTCACTCATTGATTAAGACCTTCTTTAGAATGTTTGGAAACTGTGCAACTTTCCACTAGGGAAGTGGCTTCTTCACAAACTTCAACATAAATGACTTTGTTTTTTTTCACAATCTCAAAAACTCTATCCACCATTTGTGCCTCAAATTTATTTTTCTTTTCACAGTTTTACCAGTATGGTGGGACATTCAAAATTTGACCAAAAACTGCATGTGCCACCAGAAAAATCATAACAATGGCCAATCAAAGGTATAATTACACCAGGTAACAGTAGCTATTTCATTAATTTCATCGTAAATTAAAAATATAGGAAAAAAAGGTACTGGCTAAAGATGTACTGGTTATATTGCACATTTATATACTTAATTTGAATTAAGGAGATTGGACATTACTAACCTCAGTCATTATATTCACCTGTCTAATATGGAAATATATTCACATAAATTACTATTTACATGAGTAACACTTTGTCTAATTACAGTTTCAATTTTAGTGTTATAAAAATTAATCTAGTTTTGGCTACACTCAGATGAATTGCATCAGTTTATTGTGCAAACAGAATTAATGATGCAAAAAACACAGTAACTTAATACACGACAAATATATATAAATCAGTTAGCTTGAAGAATTGACCTACTTGATGTACAAAGCCTGTGTTGTGATTTGGTTACTGACAAGTTTTGTTATAATTTATGACTAACTTGACTTGTTATTCATGACAAAATAATTTTACCATTTCATTTGTAAATATGTATTGAATCAGATCTTTTCATGACAATTAGATCAACATTTACCTACTATACAAACTTGCCCAATGCCCAGTTTATTGTATTGTTTGGATAATTGCACAAACCTTCGCAAGGGGTTACTTGTACTAACCAACCACAGTTTTGAGCTGATAGACTAGAGAGAAGGCAGTTAGCCAACAGTGCTTCCAACTCATGAGCTACTCTTCTACTGTCAAACAGTTGGATTTGATTGCCACTCTTATAATGCACCAAAGTGAATAGTGTGATTTTTCATATGGGATGCAAACCATGGGCTCTCAGCTTCACAATCTAACCACTAGGCCATGCCCAGTCCAATCTGTTTGTTAAACCCTTGTTAATGAACCAAAAAGGAAAAGTTACACACCTCATTTCTCTCACCACTGTTGTATTAATAGAAATGTCAACTAAAGGTGTTGTGATGATAACTAATTTTGTTGTTTTTTAATGTCATATTTAATTTCATACAATTTACCTACCTTACTCTGACTTGCAGTATTTGACCTATTAAAAGATGTCACAGTTTAAAAAATGAAAGTTTACATACCTGACCTGTATATTCAGTATCGGGTTTATTGATCAGATGCATTAAGAAGAACCTGTAAAAAATAAATGATGTGAACTGTTAAAATACGTTTAATGTTACATTAGTGAAGATACTAACAAATGCTACAATTCTAATCTGATCTTTAGGTTTGTGCATCTTGACCATGTATATAGGTTGGTCAGAATAGTAGAAACAACTTTTAGTTTCTACATTTATTAATATGAAATTGGTCCACCACAAGCAGAAAATACAGCATTAATACAACATGGAATTGATGAAACAAAGTGTTGTACATCACAAAATTTTTTGATCATTCATTGACCAAAGCTTCTAATTGTTGAAGTGATGGTGGAATTCTGTTTTGATAGTTGGTTTTAAGAACTGACCATAAAGGCTCAATAATGTTGAAATCTGGCGAATGTGGTGGCCAAGTTAGGCACCTAAGCTTTTCTTTAAGAACCTTAGCAGTATGAATTGGCTCATTGTCTTCCAAAAACAAGCCATCTCTGTTTGGGCTGTAATAAGGTTTAAGTAATCATTTGTTGTCACTTTACATTTCAGTGAAATTTTAGGCCCCAGACAATTCGAACAAAAAATGACCATATCATCAATGAACCTCCATCATGGTTAACTGATGACACAGGACATCCAGGGTTGCCAACTTCATTAAGTTTTAACTATATATAAACATGCCTATTTGGTGGGAAAATTGTAAAAGATGATTCATTTGATCATACTACATTTTTCCATTGACTTTACATCCAATTTTTATGTTCTTGCTACCATTTACCTGGGGTTTTGCATTTCTTGGTGCTACTAGAAGTTTTTAAAATGACAAACCTACCATAGCAACCCATTTTGTAGAGTTATCTTTGAGTTGTATTGAAAGAGATTGTTTGTTCTAGGCTATTGTTAAGTTCTGCCCATACTTTTAATACTGTAGTTGTTTTCACCCGACTTCTTGTGTTAATGGTCACGATTTGTTAACTTGTTTTTAGATAACTATTATGTTTTTTCTTATGTAGTTTTATTTTTTGATGTTCATGTTGACATCGCTTTTCATACTGTTTCTTGGTATAAACTCATTATTTTAGGTGTTTGTGTAACCGAGAACCCAGTTAGACTTTAACCTATAAGAATGCCTCTTTGGAAATCTGACAGATCTTTTTAGCTTAACATTTCTAGAACTTCAAAGCTCTATTTCTATACAGAGAAGTTCAATGATATAGAATAATGTAATGCATAGTTCAATTACCACATGGCTATATTTTACCCTCTTAGAGACAATGAAATTTGAAGCAAAAAAGTTTGTATTTCCATTATTTCGTCCAACTCCTGTATACATTGAAAACTTGAAAGTCTCTAATTTTCTTAACATAAAAAAACTTTATTAACTTATTACTAAGTATGGTTGGATTCCAAAGAAGAGATTTCTGAAACCAGTGATGTCTTTTATTTTTCCACATGAGTATTATTTTGGAAGATGGCAATAAAGTGTATCATTATTTGATCTTCTATGCAATATTAATAGGTTTTTAGTTATTAAAACAAACCAAATTTCTCTCATCAATTAAATGAATAATTAAAACTAATATGCCAGTAAAATTTCTCTAGTTATCTTAAATCTTCATCAGGTAAATGTGATAATTTTAAATTATGGCTGAGGTACCTATGGGGTATTTTCAGCCTGAATACATTGATTAAATGGCCAAGTCAAAGACTCCTGTGACTTCTTATTTATTCACCCATAATTCTGAACTACTGACACAAGGAGGGCAATCATTCAGTAACAACCAATACCACAAATACTTTGTTTTGCCTTAAACAAACTAGCCTTGTTACTAATTGCTTTTCACGTGCACAAAAATGATTAAACTTTTAAAGTCACATTAATTTTTTGTGACTACAATAAAGGTAGGCACTTTATTATCAGCAATTACTATTTGAAGACAATGGGTATGAATTGTACCTCTGATGTTAAATAATTACCACAGTTCTGATGAGTTAATATTCTAACTGCATTGAAATAATTAACTTGAAATTCAAACTTACATGTAATTTGCAAGATTATGTTCTTTTTGGACATGGGTGTCAAAACCATGGGGTACTTTATCAAAATAGTCCTTTCCAATACCACAGATGAAACAGTTGGACTGAAAACAAAATTATTTCATTTAGAAAACACACAAATCTACATTTTTACTACAAAGTACAACCATCTAATGGTAAATCATCTAATAATCAATAATCTTCACAAAGTGAAAAGAAAATGGATGTCGTTTATTTAAATATTTAAAACATTGTCATACACACAAATTATCATTAAAAGAAACTTTTGGAAATACTGACCATAAGGAAAAAATGAGAATGCTTTATGATTTTGTAATAGCTCAAAAAGAAATTAATGAAATAAAAAAATATAAATTAAAGTCATCAATCAACACAAGAAAACAGTTTAGTAAACTACGGCTTCTTAGGCTCGGTTTTATAGCTTAGTTTTGTTTAAGAAAAATTTTTAGTTTTTGACATGTTATTAAATGTTTATAACTCTCGAAATGTCCTTCAAAGATACAAATGTAAATGTATTTTAGGAAAACAGTTCTAATTATGTGATAGGGGGGATAAACACATTAATAAGAGTAAATCAAAACAATGTATTGTTTTTAATGGTTCTCTGAACCCTTCTCAGTAAGGTAATCTCTAACATGTTTAGTCCACTTCTGACCATTTATTCATAAATAATATTAACTGTAATACTGCCGGTGTTTGGAAGAGTTAATGATGTTACCTCCATATCATCTACTACACTTTGCAGCTGGTCTCTCAACTCTCCAAAGGCATCAATAATCAAACCTAAAGAACAAAAGAGAGTCACAGATCTCAATACAAGTTTAAAAATTAAGCTCTTAAAGAGAAGAACAAGGAAAAGTTGGTTTTATTCTTTAAACTGACATGTGAAAGTTGAACTGTATGTTACTGTGTTACTAAATTTGAATCTATAATTAGATACAAATCCTAAAGGTAATAAAGACTTTGTTACTAAACTGGAACCCACAACTGGGTTTAAATCTAGAGGTAAGAGATGCTTATTACCAAATTGGAACCCACAAGTGGGTTTAAATTTAGAGACAAGAAAGATGTTTTTACTAAACTGGAACCCACAACTAGGTTTAAATCTTAGAGGCAAAAGAGAGAGAGAGAGAGAAAAATGAATTTATTTATGCAAAACAATGACTGATCCCTTAATGTTTCTTAAATTTTTTATATTTGCTGTCTTCAAATAGTCTTATCTCTAACTGATAATAAATCTGTGGTTGATAAATAATAAGAAAAAATTTTATGGGTGTAGTTATGGTATTTTGAACTAATGCTGAGCTATTTACATAAAGCACGTTTAATACCCTATTTAAAGAAAGCAACCTTTACCTTGGATGATGGCCAGCAGGATTACAATGACAAAGAAGAAGAATGTGATGTCAAACACAATTCTATAAACTTCATAATCATCACCATCTGGAGGTTCAATCTCATCACCTGCAAGGTTGAAAAAAAGTAAACTAACCAAAGAGTTCATACATATGATGAACCTTAAAACAGCTGCTTTGTTAATAACTAAGTCACATAGCCTAATAGTGCAAGTTCAGAATTATAATGAGTTTTGAAACAGTAATTCATCAAGATAGCAATTAGCAATAGAGGATTGTTAATATACTTAGATTTTAAGAGTATAGATTATACTTGGACTGAAGACAGACATTAAAAATATAAGACTGCCTGTTTGTTTCTATATAAAATAAACTTTATTTTATACTTAGCATCTTAACTTTTTAAAATTTGAATAACTTAAATAAATGAACAATTGGTGAGGTTGAAGTCATACATACCGATACCACCACCTGCACGAACACCTTTGTATAAGTGGAAGACAAAGCACTGAAAAAGAAGCAGAAAAAATTAGTTAGTTGCTCGGCAGTTCAGCTATATCCCACACTGAATTTAGAAATGATTGTACTTTACTTTTGATTAAATACAGTGCATACTAGAATGTGAGATAGTGAATTCTATTTTCTTTTGGTTATGGTTTTGTTTACTGTTCATTTATTATTCCTTCTATTGTTTAGTTTATCTATGAATTGTTACATTAAAACACTAACGAACCTTCTAGATGATCACGTTTATTTTGAGAAATTATTACTGTTTGTCACTTGATATTGTTATTAATATGGAAAAGTGATTTTAATATAACATAATGTTTAGGGACAACATGGAACCTACTGTTCCATCTCGGCTGTCCCATCCTCTAAACTAAACTATCAAATAAATAAATTAAAAAAAAATATTAAAGCCAGTCCTTATCATTAATATAGTTATCAAACTTTCTCTTAAACGCAGGTAAATTTACTGCCTACGCAACATCCAAAGGCAACCCATTCCAGAGGCCAATTGTGGAATACTGTGTGGTTGTTTTTTTAATTAGGTTTTTCTTTTTCTGGTTCTTTTTCCTGATTTCATTAGTTGATATACTTAATATTGATATTTATGTTTTATTGTCGATTAACATTAGTCCTGGCCAGGCACGTGTTTATTAACTGAGTTTTTGGTAAGTGCTAAAGTTTATTCCAAGTGTTGTTACAGTTTAATAAATTGTTTTTGTGTTGAATCCTGGTTGCAGCAGCATATTATTTTAGACCATTACAAGAAGTGGTTGTATCAGGAAAGAATAAGTCTACTTACAGTCAGCATGTTGTGACACTTCTGGTCAACTTGGTCTTCTTCCTCTTGAACATAGAACTTGCGGAAAAAGTTGAACGCTATGACAGTGTAGATGTACACAATGATTGTTAGGAGCATCACTGTCAGCACCAGCTGAAGAAAGTATACAATATAATCTGACATGATGCACATGCAATTAATTTATTTGATATTATTACTCAAAATCATTTAAATTTTATATTTCTCTCGGTGTCATTAGATTTATTCACAATTATCATAATCTTTAGATTATAAATAATTCATATTCATTCTTGAAACATATCATAAATTTGATGGTTATTATAATTTTTATAATCTTTTATTTTTGTTTAATTACTTTGATATCTTTTAAAATATATTAACATATTTTTTCTTTTGAAATTGCAGTATTGTGAGTTATCTTTTTTGGTTTTGAAGATTTCAAACGTTTACATTACATTTTACAACTAATCAATAATTGAAAGTAAATACTTGTATTCTTAGAAAATTTAGTAAGGCAGGTGTGACCAATAATAATTTTCCAGGTCTCAAAGAACGATGTTTGTGATTGTATTCTTAAAAACCAAAACTATTCGTTTTTGTTACCAAAAAGTCTACACAGAGTACAGAACTTAAACTACACTTGATACACACTACAAAGACAATAATCAATAGATAAAATGTCATGAATTACTAGTATGTATTTTCATATTGTTATCCTACAAAACATTTTTTAAATCATAAATATTTTCAATGCCTTTTATCAAACATCACCTGCTTTCCATTGTGTGTTACAGACTGTAGGATGGTACGGAGTGTTTTGAAACCCACGGCCACATCCAAAAGATGTGCAGCAAAGAAGAAGTAGTTAAAATTACCCATCACAGAGAAAACAAAATACCACAGATTGTAGAGGAAAGACTGGAAAAATAAAAAAGAATAAAAGCTTAAATGAAGTATATTAGACAGCATTTAGTACTTAGATGACAGCAACGTAATTATATAAATACAGAACTTTTCAAAGCAACTTGATTTGAATAAACATATTGTTGTAAGCTATATTTTAAATGTTTTAATTTAAATGACTGCTAGAAAGAGCTCATCATTGTGATGACATCAAGATCTAGAAAGTTCACAGAAGATAAGAATGGATAAGATTCCTGGGTTATGTAGAAATAAGAGTACAACATAAATATGAGTCAGTTTAGTGCCAGTCAGTTACTTCATTGTCATAAGAGTTATTCAGTATTAGTAGTGAGAGTTATCACATTTATTCTGCTATTCAGTTACTCAATAAGTTATATGTATTATCCATCAATGCTAATTAATTTAGGTTTATATCTTGCAGTTAATAATCAAAAATTGTATATGAAGTTAGGCCTAAAATTGAACATAACCTGTATCAAACATCATTGAAGAAATAAATTAATTCATTATTGTTAGTTGGACTGGACATATCATTATTCATAATAAACAATCCTAAAGAATTGTACAACTATAGAATATATTACAACAATACAGTTCTAATAATATTTAATGAAACAATATTTAAAAACAAGTAAAGAATAACAATGCTTCAAAACTTTTGTTCATATAAGTATAATTATGAAATAAGTTAAGAAAATAACATAAAATACATAAAGATGCCAAAGTTAGTGAAAACCTTGTTCAATTAAGCCATTTGAATTACTAGTCAAAATATGATTAACGTTAAGTTACAATTATGGCTGCTATTGTTTGAAGATCGTGTAACAACACAGGTCATAAAACATTTATTACACCCTTAATATCTGTTGTTTTATACAATCAGAAGAAAAGACTCATTTGAACACTGTTGTTCACAGAAGACTGAAATGAGCTTAGTCAGAAGACAAGCATTACATGCTTGTACTACTATAATTTGGGGGAAGAAAATGACTTCTAATAGTAACTTCACTGTAAAATCAATTAATAAATTTAAGATATAACAATTAGATGTAACTCCTAAGAGCAATGACTTACATTATCAGTAATAGTAACTCCAGCTTTCCATATCTGATATTTCCAGTCAACATCAGTGATACTAAAAGTAACAGAAACCAGAAACCATTAGAGAGAGGTAGAATATTATTAGTTTGGAAGGTATTTTCTGTATTAATCATATGAAACTCAAATGGTTAATTTAATATATCTAATCTCTTTTACAGCCAAATTTTTGGTAACTTTCAAATTTGCAATTAGATAATTTGTTTCATATAAAGTATTTTTATTCAGTAATTTTGTTGTTGTTAGCACAAAGCTAAACAATGAGCTATCTGGACTCTGTCCACTACGGGAACTTAAACCCTGAACTTCAGTATTGTAAGTTCATAAACTTACTACTGACCCACTGGGGGACTGTTCAGTAATGGACAGCTAGAAAATGAATAAGTGCTAGACTATGAATGCACAAATTACTGGCTTGTTTTTATAGTGTTCACTACCAGTGGGGACTACATATTACATCATATTGAGTAATTTTATTTTCTTACTTGTTACAACACTCAGTGTAAAGACTTTATCAAAAACATTGTGTAAAATCACTCATCTACTGAATAAAACACATAGAGGACCCCATTAGTAATTAGTGAAATTAACTGCAATATTGATGTTATTTTTGCTTAAAGTTTTGTGTGACTCTTTATGTCATTACAGGCCCTGTAATCAAGAATGTCATGGACCCATAAGTATTTTGATACATAGTTTAAAAAATCTGTTTAAAATGCTGATATGGACCCCACTGGAGATTCTATGATTAATGCTTTACTAATGATACAGAAAAAGCTTTGAAACTTCTTTACCTAAGTCATTTCTGATTGAATAACTGTAAAAACTTAACACTATTGTAACATGGGAGATTTAAAGCCATCTAGTTGATGCTATTATTTTAATTCATCAGTTAGTAACTGACAATAGATTTTCAGTTGAGTCTGCCAATCTCATAAGAGGGTTGGTAACAATTAAAAAAAAAAAAAGAGTTTATTAAAATAAAGATTATTACACAGATATAAAAACCTTTTGTGTTTCTTAAGCAGTATTCATACAGCCTATGTCTAAATGAACACTTACATTAAATAATGTTTGACAATACAAAAGATTAAAATAAGATACAGTAGCTAAAATTTCCAGAATAAAAGAAACTTACAAACTGAAGTATCCACCCAATCCCTTATCTTGAGTAAAAGATGCACTTTTATCAATTCCAAGAAGGTTACTGATGGCATCGTAGTCATATGTTTCACTATACTTCTCCCTAACCTGTTCATGTTTAAAGAAGAAAACATTTCAGTCAGTGACTGCTTTCATAAAAGAAAGTTCATTTTCGTTAATCTAAGCATCTAATAAAAGTACAAGAAGAAAGGTTTATTTGTTGAACTTTGAACTCAATGGCAACCTGTGCTAGCCATCTTAATTTTTCAAGATATAGACTAGAAGGAAGGTAGCTAGTCAACACCACCCACTGCCACTTCTTGGGATTGACCATCACATTATAATGCCCCCATGTCTGAAAGTGTGAGCCTGTTCAGTGATGGGATTCAAACCCACAACCCTCAGGTTGCGAGTCGAGTACCCTAATGACCAGGCTTAACAAGAAAGGAAACAACTTTCTAAGTTGGTAAGTGAAGTAGTTTATAATGATAACATATATGAAAAGTTTTTATAAACATGTGCTAATCAACTGCTGTATATCATTAAATGAAGAACTAATATGCATTATAGTTGAATGCAGAATAATATATATCAGTTTTAATCTATGCTAACAATTTAATAAGCAGTTGTAATATACATGACATGTTTCATTATGAATGGATCTGAATACAATGGAATATCTTTTTCTAGCAGTGCCTTCTTAGAAAAAATAAACAAAAACTGATTCCACTACTAAATCTAATATACTGGAAATATACAAATAGTCAAAGAACACATACCCTCTTCTTGACAAACTTGTCCCAATAGTTCACTGGAAATGAACTAAAAGCAAAAATAAATATTAAAATTCACTTAATCCATAAGTTCAAGTTAATGAGTCAAAATGAAAAAAAAAATTGTGTTAAACCATACTTAATAAAGAAAACTGCTTAAAAACAAGGAAAAATAAAAAAGTTAAACATGGCAGAGTCATGTAAGCATGATGCAGAATATCTTATGATTTGGCTAAGACTTTCACTGTTACTAGAACATTTCATTAGGCCACACCTAGCCCAATAGATATGGAAGTATCATCCAACATATAGAAACAAATTTTCAATGACCATCTAAATATTCCAAATGAACAACTACAAATATAATTTGGATGAATAAAACATTTTCTTATTGTTTTTTCTTTGTAGTCTAGGCACAATAAATCATATTATTCAGCACATGTACATTTAAATATCATGTTTACTTATCCTAACCTTGTACTTATCACAAGCTTGTCCCAATGACTTCGAATGTCATCCTCTGCTGGTTCTTCTGATATGAACAGTCCATCAAATTCCACACTTCTTGCCAGTTCCTTTTCTCGTTTAAAGATGGCCAGGGGTACCTTATTTACAGTATGTGTGCTCTTTTAGTATAAAACTTTAATATTACCATACATATAACCTCCCTAAACAACAATCACTTAACTTTTGTTCTTTCAGTAAAATCAACAAGCAGTGATATAACCTCCCTAAACAACATTTACTTAACTTTTGTTCTATCAGTAAAGTCAACAAGCAGTGATATAACCTTCCTAAATAACAACCACTTAACTTTTGTTCTTTCAGTAAAGACAACAAGCAGTGATATAACCTCCCTAAATAACAATCACTTAACTTTTGTTCCTTCAGTAAAGTCAACAAGCAGTGATATAACCTCCCTAAACAACATTTACTTAACTTTTGTTCCTTCAGTAAAGTCAACAAGCAGTGATATAACCTCCCTAAACAACAATTACTTAACTTTTGTTCTTTCAGTAAAGTTAACAACCATTAATATATGTAATATAACCTCCTGAAATAACAATTACTTCACTCTTGTTTTCTTGTAAAGTTAACATGCAGTGCTGTTTTCTGTTGAGTAAATATTACTTCACTGTTATTTTCTTCATCGAGTTAGATCTGCCATTGTTAACATCCTTTAATTTTTTTCTGTCAGTGGTTTTTCCAAAACTTGAAATAAAATGGTTGTGACACTAACAAAGCAGTTCACTATAAAGAATATTACAACTTTACAAATGTTACAAATTTTTAGGTTGTATAGTATTCCAGGCTTTAGTAAAATTGTAATGATAAGCAATAATTATGAAAGGTTGTTGTTCACTGTTTTACTTCCCTAAAAAATATCCAAAGAGCAGATGAAGATAACACTTAGTTTCTTTTTTTTTAGCACCTATGCTTATCTTGTAGCAATCCATTAAACCACATGATTTAAAAATGCATAAATCATTAATCCATTAATTGCTAAACTGTAATACAACAACTTCAGAACCAGTTTTATTAATGGTTAATATTTCTAATAAGAACCAAAAATAAATGCCAAAACTAGGATGCAATAACACTGTCAAAAATGTATAATGTTCCAAAATAGGTACATCAAAATTTATGTGGTGTTTATGCACACGTGGAAGAATGACTGAAAAGTTATTTGTGTAAAATACATTGTATATTATAACAATTTTATAGAAATGATTCCTAAATATATATTTTATTTGTTTGTTAAGTACAAGGTTATATGATGGGCTATCTGTGCTGTGCCCATCATGGGTTCAAAACTTGGCTTTTAGAATTAAAAGCCTTCAGACTGAGGGGCTCATAAACCTATAAAGAAATAACTCCCAAACATGATAACAGAATTTTGCGCAAAGCTACATGAGGGCTATCTGTGCTAGCCGTCCCTAATTTAGCAGTGAAAGACAAGAGGGAAGTCAGCTAGTCATCACCACCCACCACCAACTCTTGGGTTATTCTTTTATCAATGAATAGTGGGATTGAACATCACATTATAATGCCCCTATGGCTGAAAGGACGAGAATGTTTGGTGGGATGGGGAAATCAAACCCCTGACCCGCAGATTGTGATGTCGAGCTCCCTAACCACCTGGCCATGCCATGCCTCACTGGCAAGTAATGGGTTAATAGTTTGATGCTACTTTGTGGAAATATTTAATAAAAGCAGGGTAAAGTATTATTTATATGTGCCTTGCGACAATAATTCCCATTTAATGATTTCACAGTCATGAACTCATACTTCGTTTTTTTTACTAAGGAGATGCACAACAAAGAGGATATAGTATCAAGCTGAATCTTTAATATTTAGAACTTTAAATACTGAGAATGTTGGAATATCTATGAAATTCTCACCTTTAAGTGGTAGTAGGCAATCAGCATGCAAAAAGCAACAAAGGAATGTAGAAGGGCAAATAGACGTAGCACAGGCCCTAAGTAGAAGAACTTTTCTTCTATTATTAACCATTCCTCCAAGTCTCCTTCATCTTCCTCACCACCTTCAATTTCACTGTCCCCTCCAAGCAAATCTTCAGTCAAGTTGGTAAGGATTTCACTAACTTCAGGCTGCTCTGCAATAACTTCTTCTACTTCATCTGTAGTCACCTACAACAGCAATAACTTATGTTACAAACTTGAGAAAAATAATAAATCAATGACAACATTTTATTTCTATTCATCTAACTAACACTATATGGGAAAGATGGACCACTCTTTGAAAAACAAACAAGTTCATTGTCATTCAATACATGGTCACATTTTATTTTATACATCAACATACAAGCAGTATATTATTCAGTTTTGTGGTCGAGATCTCAATGTTCAAGACCAACACCTTGTACTGAATTACACAATGAAAAATAAAGCAAGAAGAATAAAAATCACATGTATCAAACAAACTTTATTAACATCTCAACTGCAAATATTGTACACATTAACCCCACAGTCTTTGTTTTAACGTCTCCTCCTATGAAAAAATAATGAATGAATACAAAAAATAAAAAAGGTCGTCAGCAAATAAAGCTAAAACCATTAATGCTGTCAGTAAATTCTTTATGATCTTTAAAGCCAAACAGGATCACAGCAGATCTACTAGACATGTTAAATATCAGGGACATTTTGATGTAAATACATACACAAGATCAAGTTCATATAAACTTGTAGTAAGCCTTGTGTAATACAATGTATAGTAGCAGTTAGTTTTGAATAGCATGTGTTGTAAGCACAGATTAGTGGCTGGTGACGTTAACAAAAATAAGGAAGGTGCCATAACAATCATTGCAAAGGTGTAGTACCAAGGAGGTTTTACTAGTAAAACATCTTTGATGCTACACTGCACCTTGTATGAACTGTTGTATCATCGATTTTTAGCACTTAATAATCGTGGGTAGGTGACTGGTCTAATACAGTTAAAACTTTTAAATTTAATTGGTCTCGCTTTCAAACCTGTAAAACATCAAGACCTTCCAAAACGTGGTCTTGAGACCTACAACACTGCATATTATACACATAATACATGATAACCAAAAGAACAAAACCTATGTGTGAAGCATAAATAACATTCAACCCTTTGGGAAAAACCTTCATTTGACTGACTGTATTATAATCCCATAAAAACTCAATTGTTTCAAGCCTCTGAGTTTTGTGTTTAGTAATTGAAAGAAACAATAATGAACTGTACTGTTGATCCCTAATCTATTAAAAGAGTTGCAATATGAGGGTGCAGATTGTTTTGAAACAAACCTGTAAATACAAAGCTACAATTGTGGTTTCTATTTTTGTTTGTTGAATTGCATGTAAAGCTATACAAAGGCTATAATTTAGAAGTGATATACTAGAAGGAAGACAGTTGGTAAACACCACCCACCACCAAATCATGGGCTTTGGTTACTCTTTAACAGTGAAAAGTAGGATTGACAGGCACATTATAGTGCCCTCAAGGCTGAAATGGTGAGCAAGTGCCCTAACCACCAGGCCATGCCAGACCGTGGTTTTAGCTGAAAATGATAATACTGAAAACATTTCTTTAAACAAATGATTTTTTTTATCACTGTTATAATCCGCTAAGTCACTTTATAATTTTTGTAAAATTATGTTGTTTGTGCTTATAAAGCTGTTCATCTTTATAGCATTAGTAGATAGCATAAAGAACTGCATAACTCGATTACTTAGTTATCTCTTTTTCAGTTCTAGTTTGACATCTCTCTGGAGCAATTCTTTTTTTCCCTGGTGGTAAACATTGATTTTTAGGAAAACATTTTTGATATTACTATTCATAAAGTGCTTAGAGGAGTTTGAATTGATATATTTTGTATGATTTTTAAGTCTTACCTTATTTTAAAGAAAAACAAATTATATCTTTGTTCTCTGCTGAAAGTATTAGTAAATTTTTAATTTTCAGATCAAACGTTTTATAAAAATGCAGACAGATTCATAAACAATGATATGGGCTTTCAACTGAATCCATTATGGAAAACACTTTTCAATGGAACAAGTATAAAGAAATTGGATCAAGAAATAATACTCGTGAGATGTCACTGTTCTCACACAGTATACCTTTGAAAATGGCACACATGTTACGTTAAAACTAGTAACTTTATATTTTTGTAAATATGTGTTGTTTTCCTTATTTAAGACTTCTAATTTGATCAGTTCTAACCTACAGGGTGGACACGTGAACTCCCTCTGACAGAGCTGTCAACCATTTTTAACCATAACTTTACACACTGCCAGAAAAAAAAGTTATATTGTGACACCCTATACAAAACCCATAAATAAAAAAAATGTTTTTTTTTAATGATGTCAGTAAATAACGGTTGCAGTCAATAGAAACAAAACTGTATGATTTACAAGCAACCCAACTCTGCTAAAACAAACTGAAACTTGGAAGCATTTGAAATATGGTGTTATATACACCTGGAAAAAAGTTAAGCACCCCCGTGTTTTGTTCAAGTGATTCAGATTCGACGTTCTTGTGACTGATTATAAATTACCATTCAATCTAAACGTGTTTATCAAATGAAATTATGCATTATTGGGCACAAGAAAACAAGATTATCACCGTAAAATAACAATTTTTGATTTACATATCATGACATCAAAATATGGTTTTCACGCTTAAAATTATCTTTAATAAGTATTGTCAGTGAAAGCTCAAAAACGTTATTGAATTGTGAAATCACATTACAAAATGTCAATCATGACCCACACATTGATAATTAGTCATCGAAAAGTCAATATCAGGTATATCCACCGTTTGCCTGGATGACTGCTGCAACCCTGCGCCGCATACTGCCAGTTAGACGTCTGATTTGTTGAAGCGTTATCTGTCGCCATTCTCGGTGCAAGTGAGCTTCTAACTGTTGCAACGTCTGTGGCGGAGGCTCCAAAGCCTGTATTCGCCTACCCAATTGGTCCCACAGATGCTCTATAGGGTTGAGATCTGGACTTCTTGCTGGCCAAGGAAGAGTGTTGACGGATTCATTCTCTAAATAAGCCTTTACTGCCCTAGAGCGATGAGGTATTGCGTTGTCATCCATGAATAAAGGTCTTGACGCTACCGTGTGGTTGTCAAAATGAGGCACAACTACAGGTGTACTTTTCGCCAGTAAGGTTGCCATTGATTGTTACCAAATCCAGCTTGCAATCATGCGAGACACAGCCCCATACCATAACTGAGCCCCCACCAAAAGGCACTGTTGGAACAATGTTTCTTGGAGTGTAAGCTGCGTTACGATGCCTCCAAACACGGGCTCGACCATCAGTTACGTGGAGTAAAAATCTACTCTCGTCTGACCAGTGTATTCGTCGCCAGGTTTGAAGGTTCCAGTTCTGCCTTGAACTGCACCAGGCCAACCTCTCCCTGCCATTGATTGTTACCAAATCCAGCTTGCAATCAT
>NW_013668727.1:18955-35008 GCF_000517525.1 Limulus polyphemus
TAAGGAATTTTCCCATATTCCTTCAATGCTTATGTATTATTTAATGAGAGACATGTAATTTCAGGAGTGGGTTGCCTTGGATTAGACTCAACAAGCATCTTTAGGGCATCAATATCAATTCCAACATGTCGGCCCCTGCCATCACAGTTTAAAAGGCTAAAGTCACCTGAACGAAATTTGTTGAACCATTGTTGACACTTACAAATGTTCAACACATTTCCATAAACTTCTTTGATATTCTTTTTGCTAGGGCGTTGTTTCCCTTCTTGTATTCAAACAGCATTAAATGCCAAATGTATGTCTCATTGTGTGCCATCACTATAAGGGATTATAGTATACTGTTACGTCTCCGTTTGTTAATTAACTTTCCGTAACTTCGTTCCGATGAAACTTTAGCGACACAAGTCCTTACTTAATAAAACTGGTTTATTCTTTCCGAATACAACTTTACGATACACTTATTTTCAACAATTGCGCTAAAACAAACGCTATATCAACGAACGTCAATAATACTTCTGACTGCAGTTCAATTACTTACTATCTTCACACACACATTACATTCCCGCGTCACGTTGTCTCCCCTCTTATATATACCTGACTACCCTATATCTAGTAAATACTAGAGCATTCACCAAAGTACAGGATAGTTCTAGAAAAGTGGCGTCACAGTAGTCATGTGACTCGCTGATGCAACAATACTAAACTTTACACATTATATAGGCTAAACTAATGTGGTGTTTAGGCAGTTCATTTAACTATTATAGATGACGTACGTTTTATGGGGGGTGGTTAATGAAAGTGTTCCAAAATGGAACATTAATTTCTTGATGACCTAATAGATGAACAGTGAAGGTTAGCTACATATAAAGAAAAAGTAATAAAGAAGTATTGGAACATGTAAAGACAAAAGAAGAGCTGCTGGACATATGCAGAAAATGTAAGATTCACTACTTTGGAAACATAATAAGACCTAAGGCAAGATTGGCAGAGATTCTGATAGGTAAAAATGGAGGAAGAAGAGTGAGAGGACGCAGGGAATCACTTGGCTTGATATTAGACAATAGATCAGAAATGAGGAGTTTGAATTAGAAAAGTTAGTAGAGACAGTGAGGAACAGAGTACAATGGAGAAACAGTTCTCAACCCTCAGAATTGGTGAGGACACCATGACTGATTGTTTGAAATAGGAAAAAGTTTGTTTGGGAAAAATAAATAGTTATTAGGTAGTATTCATGTTCATAAGTAAACTTTTGTGAAACTTAAGTTGGGCACTCAACTTGTCAACTGTTATCTGCTTCATCATTGAAGTTAAGAAATCAAGAACTAAGTGAAGGGGAATTAAACATCATAGTAAAAAATAAGCTGATAATACTAATAGAGACTTCATTTAAAAACCAAAAATAATTGATACTATATACAGATCTTCTCTGAAAAAAAAAGTAAAATTGAACTTTTACATACCTTATAAAACAGCAAAATGCAATTGATACAAAATGCTAGAACGAGGGCTATATACTTCATAGTATAGAAATTTCTTGCCAGGAAACTCTAAAATTAAAAACAGAAAAATCTTTGAGTAACATTGCTTTTCATAAGTAATGCTGGTATGAAATTAAGCATAAACACAAAATCCTTGAGTAACACAATTGGTATCAACATCTTATTGTGAAATTCAGTAAGAACAGAAAAACCCTTGAGTAACACTGTGTTTGGTATGACTACAGCTAATGTCAACATTTTATTATAAAGTAAAGAAAGAACAGAATAATTCTTGAGTAACAATGTTTGGCATGACTACAGCTGGTGTCAACATCTTATTATAAAGTTAATTAAGAATAGAAAAATTATTGAGTGATACTGTGTTGGGCATGCTTATAATTAGTGTCAACATATTATTAAGTAATTCAGTAAGAACAGAAAAACACTTGAGTAATTGTGTTTAGCATGACTATAGCTGGTGTCAACATCATATTATTAAATTCAGTAAGAACAGAAAAACCCTTGAGTAACACTGTGTTTGGCATGACTATAGCTGGTGTCAACATCATATTATTCAATTCAGTAAGAACAGAAAAACCATTGAGTAATTGTGTTTAGCATGACTATAGCTGGTGTCAACATCATATTATGAAGTAAGAACAGAAAAATCCTTGAGTAACACTGTCTTTGGCATGACCACATCTAGTGTCCACATCTTATTATAAAGTTTAGTAAGAAAAGAAAAACCCTTGAGTAACCATATTTGGCATGACTACAGCTGGTGTCAACACCTTATTGTGAAATTCAGTAAGAACAAAAAAACCTTGAGTAACCACATCTGGCATGGCTACAACTAGTATCAACAACTTATTGTGAAATACAGTAAGAACAGAAAAATCCTTGAGTAACCACATCTGGCATGGCTACAGCTGGTGTCAAAACTTATTGTGAAATTCAGGAAAAACAGAAAAATCCTTGAGCAACCACATCTGGCATGGCTACAACTAGTATCAACAACTTATTGTGAAATACAGTAAGAACAGAAAAACTCTTGTGTAACCACATCTGGCATGGCTACAGCTGGTGTCAAAAGTTATTGTGAAATTCAGGAAAAAGAAAAACCCTTGTGTAACCATGTTTGGCATGACTATCACTGATGTCAACATCATATTATGAAATTCAAAAGATTTTTGATTAATTCCATGTCTGAAAGTTGTTGCTACAGTAAAATGGTCTTAATGTTCTATTTATAGGATGACCAAACCTCTTTTATACATTTCTTATGAAGAAAAAATAATCTGTATCAAATTACATTTCTTTTACCAAACACTAGGCAGGATGTAAGTAATGTCTTTTTATTGCACTATTTACAAAACAACATTAAACATATAATATAAAATTGTACCAAAATTAGTATGTAAAGCTACAGAACTGACTGATAA
The DNA here is from genome assembly GCF_000517525.1 of Limulus polyphemus. Taxonomy (NCBI): domain Eukaryota; kingdom Metazoa; phylum Arthropoda; class Merostomata; order Xiphosura; family Limulidae; genus Limulus; species Limulus polyphemus. The sequence continues at coordinate 21,876 of NW_013668727.1, forward strand.
AAGTAGTAACAAGTGTTCATAAAAATAGATCTCAAAGCTGTCCCAGACTGAACTGAAACAAACATCACGAACATTTGAATACAAGTAGAAAAGTTTGTCTTGTTTGCAACCAAAATAAATGAAGGTGCAGAGAGATAATTCTACTTACCACAAACCTGTGAATGTATTCACTCAAGTCAATGGCTGCCACTGGAGAAGGCTCAACCATCTTTTGAGGCTCTGCTGCCATGGAAGCTGGCATATCTTGCTGAAGAACATTATCTTTGCCACTAGATGCTCCTGGTACAACAGCTTGGTTTCCAGATTCTGTGCTGTTGAATGGAAATTGACAACCTTGTATCAAAGAAATAAAAACTAGTAACATGGCTTTTAATTTAACAAAATTTATACTTCTCTCACTACTAACCAACAAATTTGAGGTTTCAAAAATTTGGTTTCTTCCAGGTTATTAATTCATTATGAAATTTTCTCCAGTACAATGTTGCATTCTTCTTCTTCTGAATCGTTTATTTAAATCAGTGCTACTTTATATTATACTGAGTAGGTATTCAAACTACATTAAGGTTCAGTTATGACACATAGAGCATGTGCAGTAACTAGTTAAATGATTTTATTTTATTCTTTATCTCCACTTCTGTGATTTATGAAGAAGTTTGATGATTCACTAAAATAAAAGAAAAACCTGAAGATATTTACGTGTTAAATTGTGTTCAACCTAGCTATATTCATTTGTATGAAGGGAAGGCTTGGAAATACTCATATAATGAACTGTGTCAAAATGGATAAAGACTCAGCATACAGAATGAACTATATGAGAGTCCAGTAGCTGTTCAAAGTATGTATATTCAATGGTGGATCCCAATTATCAATTTACAAGAAAACTATCTCAATAAACAAAGTGTGTTAGATGTGTTATTACACGGAATTTAAGAGATTTGTGTAGTTAAAGAAAAACATTTACCATGATCATTTACTATATACATATATTTATTGTTTTTCTTTGTTTCTTGGATTAAGTAGCACAGTTTACCATAAATTAGGTACACCTCTCTCTCTCTCTTTCATTTGAAAGATATTCCATATAAGTGTAAGTAAAATATTTAAATAATAGAAAGAAAATTATAAAGTTTTGAACACAGTAAAGTACAAGTTTGAGAAGTTAAACAATGTTTGTTAGTTGGATGTTTACCCTAGTCTTGTTTCTACCGAACCAGAAAGTCTCTCTTTTGTCTTCACATCACCATCTATCTGATTTATCTGTAAAAAAAAATAAAATAATTGTCAGATACATTTTTAAAATAATATGTTGTTTATCTTAAACACAAGAAATTAGTTTTTGAAACATGTACACTGTTTGAAGCAATAGTTTCATTAAATGAAAACAAAAATCACTGACGACTTAAAAAACTAATTTTGTATCGGATGAAAATAATAACCTTTCACCTATATATTTTAAAATGAAGTTTTAGTGCTATGTATATGTCAGTTGATTGAACATTAATTGGAACTGAAGGTTACAAGCTCAGAATCTTTAAAGCTGTAACTCTTACATTGTAAGTAGAAGTTCCTATGATTAAACCAATTTCCAGTTTACCAAGTCTGTTTAAAGAGGTAATGAAACCAGTATCATGTAAACATTTCTTATACAATAGCAAAAGATAAGAGTATAGTTCAATGTCTTACAAAACTGTCATTTTTTATCACAATCTTTTATAGCTTACATGGAAGTAAATTGGCTTTTAAAGTGCTCTTTTAGTCTTTATCCAATACTTAAAACTTACATGAACACCCCCAGATGGGGCTACTCCATCTAAAAGTAACTCTCCATCAAGTGTCTTCTCAGGATGTTGGATTTTTCCAGCTTCTTCCTCACTCCCTTCAGAAAATTCAACACTTGACTGAGGAGTAACTTCCTGATGAGCCTGAGTTGGTGCCATGTGATACCTTATAATATCAGAAAGATAAATACACAATAGCTACAGTATGATTTGTTACTGGTATTTTAAGAAAGAATAACAGCTTCATAAGCAAGTCAAGGAAGACCCAATAAATCAAATATTTTTGGAAGGCACAAAGATGAACAAAGAAAACTTAAACAAAAAGGCCTGTTGTTTCCCACTACTCCATCAATGAAAAAAAGAAACCAGCATGTGCTTTCATAAGACCTTGATCTACCAAGTCTACTGGATTTAAAATAAAATAAATATAATGTCCCGGTGAAACATGTTATTTACCTCACTTCACCACCTTCTTCTTCTTTGGTGATGTCCACTCCAAATGCCTGTATAGTTCCTGGGATGTCTGCATGGTCACCTATCCTAGATATGTCAGGTGGTGCTTCTATAGGTAATGGAACAGCTGTTGGAACAATAAAACGAGGCTTATGAAGTTCTTCTGGCTTTTCTTCCTCCAGTGGTTGTCCTATTGGTTGACCTCCCATTAACACAATGATGACCTTTATTACAGACCTAGTATGAAGAAAAAAGCAGCTCAAACTAGAAAAAATACTGGAACTATATAAGCAGGTATAATTTTTTAAAATGGGTATTGTTAATTTCAACCTGAATAGCATTTTATGCAACTCATGGGCAAAATAGTAGTCTCAGAGATTTGAAGATTTAAGTATAACCATCCCTAATTTAGAACTATGGTAATTCAATTTTTGAAAAGTGTTTTATGAACTCAGTTTTTAAGGTACCCAAGTATGATCCCAAGTAGAGAGGGTAAATATTGCATTACCATGAAAAAACTGGTGCCCAGCATGGGGAACTCACATGACCCTGAAATAAGGCCTTAGGACAGGCCTTGCTTGTGAGAGGTGTAAAATATGGTAATTTAGGTTGTTAAAAAGTGCTTTATTAACAGTTGCTAGTGGATTAACTTTTTAGCTAAGTTGTTAGAAGATTCTTTAGTGTATCAGAAGTCTTGGGTTTGAACCTAAGCTATGATGATTACTACAGAACAGCTCTCCAGAGTGAGAGCAACCAGTCAGCAGCATCTGTAACCTATGCAGCTACACTTACCAAATAGCAGGATTGACTGTCATAGTTATAATTCTTCACAGATGAAAACGTAAAGCATTTTCAGTGACATATTGTGGCTTGAATCTTGGATGTTTAGAGCTAGAGCCCAGTAAGCTAACCACTAGGTCATACACTTTTAAACTAAAGTTACCCACTAGGACATACACTTTAAAGAAAAAAAAATTTTTTTTTGTTTAAATACATGTCAATAGAAAATATCAAATGCTGGTGTAGTGATTTTTATATATCCACTAAAAAGAGTTTCTAGAATGAAGTTATGGAATGAGAAAACATAAATGTGAGATAATAAACATAAAGCTCTACTGGATTGGATGACATTCTCTATGACAATGAATTTAGACAGGAAATAAGCAGGTTTTCACTTGATTAAAGTCAATCTATTTGTATTACAATATTTTTTTATTTTATCATTTTTTTCATGAAGTTCTATTCTATGTTGAGAAAATATACATAAAATTTGAGAGGCTGTTATATTCTTTGCTTATAAAAGTAATTAAGAACAAGTAACTCCAAAATTGAATACTTAAGACAAATATCCTATTGAAATAACATGTTTCTTTTCTACAGTTAACATACAAGATGATTACTCCATGTTTTCTGAAATTAAGAAATACCTACTATGTGTAAAAAACAAAACATGTATGCAACAAAAACTTGCTTATGTGACTATTACAAAATTATGAATATAAAAAATTTGAACCCAACATAAAAACTATGTCAAAGACATAGTATGGGATCCAGAGTGAATTACATCAACTGAAATTAAAACAACACTTATAGCAAGAGCACTAAACAAATAGTGAAAACATCATTACAAAAGGTAGTATCAGGAATACTTCACCTTGTGATGTGATACATAAACCACATGCTGTTGAAAACACTGTAGAAGCTGAGTTTGAAAAAACCAATTAACAACTCCATGTAGGTTTTTTGTCGCAACACAGCATACTGCTTCTTAAGATTGGTGGGTGTCAGATAGGATAAGGCTTTCAGAATACTGTCCTTGAGGTAACGCAATCCTTGCTTCACTGGTTCCAGAGCTGAACTACATCCAACAGAAAATGTTGTATATTATTCCACCTGATAAACTCAACAAAAACAGAAACTACTGGATAAGATTCTTTAACACTGGAGATGAGATTTCTAGAGATTTTGGAAAATAAAATATATTATCTTTATATGCAACATTTGTATGAATTCAAATCTTTGAAAAGTTTATAAGATTTCATTGTGATCTTTTTAATTTTTATTTTCAAAAACACCTGAAAATGCTTACATTTGTTGTAGATTTCCATTACAGATGCTTATGCCTTCTTATATTCTTTCAAAGCTTTTATATATTAGTTTGTATCTTCATAAACATTAGTTTTTGGTTGTACTGTAGGAAATTTCCTGCTACACAGTTTAAAAAGTACAACGTGTCATCATCAATTTATCAATGTTAGACAGTAGGAGTGGCTTAATTAGTTTCCATTGTTCAAAACATGTGTTAAGGAAAAGTCACGAAAAATTAGGCATTTTGCATTAGGTTACGTTTTTCAGAGAAAGTTTATTCAACGATAATAGTGCAATCCAACAGCTAGTGTTTCTCTGTTCCTTAAATAAGGTATAACTATATTATTGAATCTAAGTTTCAAATGGACAGCAACTGCTTGTTGTAGAAACCTACAAATGTAGAGGATGACGTTTCAAAAGTCTTCCGTCTTTCATCTTCAGGTCAAAAGGAGGAAGACTTTCGAAACGTTGTCCTCTACATTTGTAGGTTTCTACAACAAGCAGTTGCTGTCCATTTGAAACTTAGATTCATTATGAATACTCTGCCTAAACAACCTATCAAAGATTAACTATAATATTCACTTATTGTTACTTTCATCAAAAGCATCAGTTATAATATTTATATTGAATGTAATTCCTTTTAATTTTATCATTATACTTTTATTATAAAAATTGTTTTGCATTGTTAGCTTAATATTGCAAGATATTATTGGGATTACAGCTGAAAATATCTTTAACAGCAAGGATACTCAGTTGACAAAACAATGCACTTTAATCATTATACATAGAAACATAAGAAAAGTATATTTAATTAGCTATACCGATTACCAGGTTGATTTGTAGTTTTTCTCTAAATATATAGCATGCTCTGATTAGAAATTAAAATTATTTTTCAATAAAGTTTTTATTCTATAAAATTGACAATTTTATCTCTGTTTTGATTCAAAAAATGCCCCCATGTAGTTTCACTGTGTTTATGATCACTGGCATACAATAATTGTTTTTCACTATACCAAAACTTTGTCGAAACGTTGTACATTTGCTGTTATGTTAAACTTATATTAAAGTTTTTCTTCATTACCCATTCAAGCCGTCTCCAGCCATTATTAGTCTCAAAGTGGGTTCCTCGTCACCGAAAGAGAACTGTTAAGTTAATCTTGTTGTAGGTAACTTTTGTTCCTTTGTCATTTTCAAAGTTGGTAATACCTGTTACCACTGATGGGGAACATTGCTTACAGCAACCTTGTTTCAGGAAGTTAACAGTAGTGTCCTTTATTGGTTGTACTTCTATGTGGTTTGTTTGTTATGGAGATTGCGCAAAGCTACACGAGGGCTATATGCTCTAGCCGTCCCTAATTTAGCAGTGTAAGACTAGAGGGAAGGCAGCTAGTCATCACCACCCACCGCCAACTCTTGGGCTACTCTTTTATCAACGAATAGTGGGATTGGCTGTTACATTATAATGCCCCCATGGCTGAAAGGGCGAGCATGTTTGGTGTGATGGGGATTTGAACCCACGACCCACAGATTGCGAGTCAAGCACCCTAACCACCTGGCCATGCTGGGCCCTTCTATGTGGAATGAGAATTACTAGTCACATGGTAGTGCAGTTGCTACATAAATGTGAGGTTTCTTTGAAGATAGAAGCCTTGAATTTAGTTAGTCTTTACCAGATCTTCACTCAAGTCTTACCTGGTCATCAAGCAGAGAAGCAACCACAGATGGTTCAATCAAGCAAGTACACACACACTTTAATTGTTTAATAAAGATCGTTTTCATTGTGTCTTACATATTGTTTTTAGTCTGGTTATCCCTTAGTAATAACTCAGCCAGAACAAGTTCAGCATTGTTTCACAATTACATATCTCCTGTTTGGTGAACTTATCCGATACAGCTCAAAAGGATTTCAGTTCCCATTCTTGAAAGTATAAATCAAAAATGGGTTTATTTAAGAAACAGTGAGAACATTGTAAGAACACTTACGGTGGTTTCTCCTCCTCTGATCCAGGAAAGGGGTACTCCGAAGCTCTAGTTGGCCCCTCTTCACTATCTTCCATTGAGATACTGCTGGCATGTTGCATCTAACAATATTAAACATATAAACTTCTGATGTAGAAAAAGAGACTATATAATTAAAGGAAGGTGACAGGACTAAATAATTAACAACTTAAACTTTAAAAATGCTAGTTTGTGTAAAATCATATGAAAAACCAAACAGAGGATATAGTTGATCATGCTTTAATATAATGATTATGAAGGCGAAAATACAAAACCTTATAACTTGAGCACTTTTTATTAAAGGTGGACCTTTCTTCACCAGGGCAAGCTGATTTCTAGTTTTCCCTTGATGAAAAAAAGTCCATTTTTGGAAGTGCTTGGGTTATAGAATTTTATATATGTCTTTAATTGATTTTTTGAACCTATGTGTTTTATAACATTGTGAAGGATTATGAAGGCCTAGTTTAATTACAAAATACTTGACTAATGTTTCTATTCTTAAAAAATACTTTGGAAAAAGGATAAAAAACAGATAAGAGTGGCAGCATTTCAACTCATACAAGAGACAGGCTGCCACACGATAGTGAAAATTGTAGACTATAAAATAAACAGTTCTTCACCTCAAATATTGCATCTTCGCAGAAGTTAACGAAAGCTTCCAGTTTTTCTTTATCTCCACCTTCTGTTACAATACTATAGAAGAAGGCTCGTTTGGATTCCTGTTTTATAAAAGAAGAAGAATATGTAAGACTTTTATATTTGTTTACTTTTGTGAAAAGCTGCAGATTAGCTATCTGTGCCATGTTGACCATGGAGATAGAACTGTGACATATATCTGCAGTAAATGACATTTTACATTTAATGTTACTTTTATCTATTCATAAAAATAATAACATTTATTTGAATTTTAAAATCAAATATTTTTTCCATGTCTGCATACATTTTACTGGAGATTATATTTCAATATGCATATTTCATTTAGGTTGTTATTATTTAGAAATATTGATTGAGAAAATGTAATGTTTCTTGACTCACACCTGTTTAATAAAACAATTTACAAAAAAAAATTTTTTTCTGCAATGTTGATTTGTATTTTAAGAAAACACTTATTATTCCTGCAATTAATCGTTTTCTTACATCTCTCTACAGGACGCTTTTAACTCTTACAATATTACGGAAAATGAAATATATTATTATATTTTATTGTCTGTTTTAATTTTTCTGAGCTTTTAGAAAACATGCACTTTTCCTCTGGTCTGTGGTATTTGAAATTGAAAGATGAAGGGGGTTTGTCTTTTTTTTTTTCCCCTATAGAATATATTTTCATTATCTCCTGAACACTAATTTCCTAAAGGCCTTATTAATCCTGAAGAAGGTTTTTGATAACGAATTTGACAAATACAGTTTGGTTCATTTGTAACAAACAAATACTAAACTTCTCCTCATCATCGCAAATGAATATTCAAGTAGCTTTACTGTTGTGTAGCATTACTTAAAACATCTTTGTTAAAATATTTTACTCACTTTTTTTTTCATGTGATTGTTAAAACCATCCTTATATCATGTAGTAAGTCTACAAATCTCACTACTATCCAGTTTGTAAGAAACAAAAAAAATATTTAAAATAGCTACGTTTCATATATAAACTAGCATTTCAAACAATATGATAGGATTATTGTACAAGAGTCTGATGATTAAAAAGAAAAAATTATCACCTTGATTTGTGGCTTTTCCCATTGATTGATTGTAGACTCCTTAATTTCAAAATACACCCTCTCTATTCTGTGACTTCCACCTGTAAGCAGATTCATTATTCAAACACAGTTTTCAGAATTTCATTTGCTGAGTTTTCTGTTCTTTCTATATCAGAAATCTTTTTGTTTTTAGTAAGTAATAATGTTTGTTTTTGAAGGAAAACTCCATGGAAATATCCAGAGGCTCAAACTACTGACAATGCTTTCAGGAAACACATTACATGATGAATAAAGAAATTTTCATATGGAATGTAAGGTTTTACTCAAAACCTTTAACTTTTATATTATGTAATTGTTTCTGTTATCATTAATAACAAGGTTTAAAAACATTTTATCAAGTGTGGAAACATCACAAAGGGATTAACCACATTAATGTCATTTCACTTTTTAGTCTCGTTATAATGCTTTGTAGATCCAGTGTTATCTATATACTACTAAAACTCTGAGATTGCTTGTTTGCTTGTCTGTAATTAAATACAGCAAAAACGGTGCACAATAGCGCCATATTGGTAATGAAATGAGAATAGAAACAGAATAAAACAAGTTTCATTAAAATCATGCCACGGGTTATCAAGTTAGCCCCGTTTTTCAGGTCACTTTATGAAAATTTCTAGATGAATTTAGGTACACTAGATGGCGCCACATATCGGTTTATCTATCTATAGATGAATCACTTTAAAATATCTTCTATACAACAATATATTCACAACAGAAATTAAATGATGAGATGAAAATGTGTTATAATGGTGCGTAGAAAGAAAAACAATAAAATGGACTTACAATATTATTGACTATTTGCAAATAGTAACTATAGAGACGAGGTAATAAAATAAAAATCAAGTTGAGATGAAAATGTGTTATAACGGCGCATAGAAAGAACAACAATAAAATGGACCTACTATACTATTGACTATTTGCAAATGGTAACGATGGAGATGAAGTAATAAAATAAAAATCAAGTCGAGAACAACAACAAAATTTTATAAACGAAAAACTCTTGCCAAGCATTGGTTATTATATTATTTCCCTGTCAATGTTCCTATCTTCATTGAGGTTATGAAGAATTCAAGTTAATTTCAATCTTGCACCGAAATGAAGGTTCATTTTGAGATAATTTAATTAAATATTTCAATCCATTCATGTTATTCATAATTCAAGAAAAGATATTTGATTGTTGATCGGGAGTAAAAGTAAAGACCATTTCATTTTCAAAAAAGTGAAGTCAGAGTTTTCAGGTATTGTGATGAATTAGTTCATTATGTTGTGGTCTTTCCTCTTAAACCTTCTACAAATAAGAAACAGTAACACTTTATTTTTTCTTCAAATTACCTACCACAACCAAGGCACATTATTGAGAAATTCTTCAAGATCTTGTTTTGTCATCTTATGCCTTTTTGGGTCATGGGTTGTCTAGTATATTTTATAACTTAATCATATATAGCATTGATTTCCAACCATTTTATGCTACATATTCCAGTCAGACTTTTAAACATATGATTTCTTATGAACTGCAGAGTGGTTTATTTTAATAAAAATGTAAACCAAAGAAACATTTCAAGGGGAAATCAACAATATGCTAACATTGAGTGATGGCTAGTGGAATATTTTTCACTGAGACTGCCCCTCAATTTTGAAGCATGGGATTTATTGTCTTTTTTAATATTTTCAAGGTTCTCACAAATCTGTGGGGGTATGCATACTACTGGTTGAGAAACACTGATATATACTGTAAACACGATGATATACAATAAAAAGATAAAAGATGATTAAACTAATCACCAGAATAACAAATTAAATGTAAAGTTAGTAATTTAAGTCCCCCCAAAAAAGAAATACAAGTATTTCTTAAAGCTACAACAAAATACTTACCCATGATTTCGATCCTGCCTAAGTATGGCTCAAAGTAATTTAAAACACTACTGGCCGTTTCCAAAAATCTTGCTAACCTAAAAATTAAATACATATATAAAACAAGTTGTTTAAATATTACACTGCTTTCTGTCTCTCTCTCTCTTGTATATATATATATTATTTTTTTTGGCGAATGAAACCCACTTACTAACTTAATTCTTACATTCATGATTACGTTTTTGCATGTAATAATATAAACATTATTTTACAAAATTACAGGAATAATTTACGCCAAAACAATATTTTTGTTTTATAACAGCATCTTGAATGTTTTGACTTCTAAAACACACAAAGTTTCCTTAATATTACAAAAACCAAATGCATTCAATATTTGGTAAAATTATAAGCTTCAAACATTATTTTCCTTCAAAAATTTCTGTAATCTGACAATCTACTTTTCAGAATCAATAATATAACACATACAAGATTTGAATATTTGGATCACCTTGATACTGTGATCTTTTAATACCTGGCTGTTTTAAAGCCAAAACAAAGTTTTTGAATTGTTAATGCTGCCAGTTGAGATTTATAAAAAAAATAATGCTTTGTCTTAATATGTTGTTAATTCAAATGTTATAAGTATAAAAATATCTCATGGCTTAATGTCTTGATCTAGAAAGTGCATTACATTAATAAACCGCTTTCAATTACACATTTCACTAGTAGTAGTAGTAGTAGTAGTTCTAAAAAAGACCAGCACTAGCTTTTATAACCACAGTATGTTTGCAAGTAACTAATAATGGACATAACCTACCTAGGATCATTAGGCATATGTTCCGACAAGTTGGTCAGTAAAACAGCAAGGTTAAAACCTAGAAAGTCAATATATAAATCAAATGCTTGCAAGAACAAACTATTTGTCTTATTTAACATAAGAATGCATTACATTAAAGAGCATATATCTGAAATACAAAACACAATTAACTTCAAAAAACAACATTACCTATTAAGCGAGTAATTTTTTTTATACAGCCAGAAAGAAAGTTAGAAAGAACATTTTCAAATGGTAACAATATAATTCAATGTACGATAAAATGTGTGGTATATATATATGTTTAATAGCATTTTCAAGAGAAAACAAAAACTATAACTCCCTAACCATCACCATAATCAATATTCTTTGGAGGTCAAACCTAGGTTTAAAGCTATACTTTTCAATTATGTATATATATCTATGAGTGTTTGTTTGTGAATGAGTAAGCTTAAGAAGCCAAAAACAACTAAGCATATGACTTTGGTATCCTCAAAGCTAATTACAATCCTATTCTTAATCTAAACTCCAAAAATTACTACTTCTTAAACCACACTACAAAAACTACTGTTTCTTAATCTATGCTCCAAAAATTACTACTTCTTAAACCACACTACAAAATCTACTGTTTCTTAACCTATGCTCCAAAAATTACTACTTCTTAAACCACACTACAAAAACTAATGTTTCTTAATCTATACTCCAAAAATTACTGCTTCTCAGACAACTCTCCAAAATTACTACTTCTTAAATCACACTCCGGTTAAGAAACAGTAGTTTTTTAGACTCTTAAAAATTACTGTTTTTTTCACCTAAGTTCCAAAAACCACTACTTCTTAACCAAGCTCCAAATACTTCTGCTTCTTAATCTAAACTTCAAGCACACATGTTCCTTAACCAAAACTTTACAAACTACTTTTTATTAACCCAAACTTTAAAATTCAAATTTATCTTTATGTACAAAGAGATTAACTTACCAATATCTTTTGCTGGGTTATGGAAACGTTCAGTGAATTCTCTGTAGTCAATTAGCCCGTCATGGTTAGGTTCACAACAACTCATCAAGTAGGTAATCTCTTCTCTATTATGATTAAGAAATTTGATAATATAAAACTAAAACTGAAGCTATTTTAGAAAACAATTCCTTAAATGAAACATCGGTTAAAGAGATGAACTTGTTCTTTATAACACATCTGGAATGATCATGAACTATTTAATTATAACACATCTGGAAAGATCACGAAATATATCATTATAACACGTCCAGAATGATCATGAACTATTTCTTTATAACACATCCGGAACGATCACAAACTATTTCATTATAATGGAAATATGTCTTTCTCATGTTACATAATTTTACAGGACTCAATCTTAGATGAGAAATTAATTTCTCTAGTATGGGGTTCATACAGTTTAGTTGAAGAATGTGACTGTGATAAATACTTGGTTCACAGCAAATTATCAATCACACAACAGTGCATTAACACCAGGGATAGACTTATTGTAGCTGAAAGAATATATATCAGTCCTTTTTAAAGTGAAAATGTTAAATTCATTTAGAAAAAAAAATTTCAAAAGAGAGAACTTTCAATGCTCTGTTTGTAAACAGAAATTAAAACTCATCCAATGTAACATTTAGGAAAACAACCAGCTCTGAAAACACCCAATAAGCCAACCAGAACAACTCTCTTAAACTATCAAATGAAGACTATGGATTACAAAAAAACCTCTGATCTACAAAGTCAGTATAATGAAGTTGATTATACCTGTTGTTGCTAATAACAAGATAATAAACAAGAATTACTTGCTTATGAAAAGCTCACAAGCCAAAGAATCATAGGCTTTCGTACATTCATACCTTGAAATCAATGGCTATTTTCATCAGAAATGGTTCAAAAACACCGAAATCACAGCAACTCATTCATTCATACATGCAGCTTTAATGAACTTTCTTATTTTTGGTCACTTAAACGTAGTCTTGGAAGCTCATGTCTACATTCAGTAGGGAGTTTGTCAAGATACATGGTTAATACCCTTTGCAGATAGTTGTTATAATAGAAGTTGCAGTGTTAGGCAATAGTGTACAATCGCAGCCATCAGAATGATAGATGAAGTACATCCAAAGACAGTACAAGATCAGAAAAATCCTTCTTATAAAGTCCAGTTAATCCTCAGAATTAACACAACTGATGGAGGGGGAAGTACATCCAAAGACAGTACAAGATCAGAAAAATCCTTCTTATAAAGTCCAGTTAATCCTCAGAATTAACACAACTGATGGAGGGGGAAGTACATCCAAAGACAGTACAAGATCAGAAAAAACTTTCTTATAAAGTCCAGTTAATCCTCAGAATTAACACAACTGATGGAGGGGGAAGTGACAGCACAAGAGTTGAA
>NW_013668727.1:35810-40361 GCF_000517525.1 Limulus polyphemus
TCTGGAACACCATTCTTATAAAGTCCAATTAGTCCTCAGTATTTGTTACACCTGTAAGTTTTCACTTACCGAGTGTAAATTTTCTGCTGTTCCATTGATTTCTCAAATTCTTTTGGTGTAATCCATCCATTTCTTTTGGTATCAATCTCCTGTTCAATTAACAAAACTGACATATTAAGCATTACTTAAAATATACAATACCAATTAATGCAAACAAGTCACACCAGGGGATTCATATAATATTAAACAAAGTATTGTGTCTAAAAACTTTTCATAGTGTTACAGCTATGTAGTCAGCTATTCATTTTCTATGAAAAAATCATGGAATTGTATAAACTTCAGCTCTGAAAAGGTGCCATAACAGATACTACAGATTGTTTATATAAATAAACTTTGACATACTGTAAGACTAATAAAATATTAAGTAAAAAGATAATCTGAGTTGTATAATGAAAATTTCTTGTGGAAGAAGTTAGTGTAAGTCAAAATATACATTATCAAAATAACTGCTGAGTATCTCAGAATTTCTGGTAAAAGAAACTTTCCTGTGCTTTCAAAATAATAAATGTACGTGTTTCTTCTGTGGAATAAAGTTTAAAATTTATTAGAGTATGGTCTACCTATAGGAAAAACTTTTCTATAAATATTAATTTATTTCTATTTATTTAGATAAAATCTGATGAAACTGGAGTAATATGGGATCTTGTCTTTGAACGCTTTACTTCTTTCCCAAAGACAAATAAAAATTACTAAGACAGATTTACTTATAGTAATGTAATTATGTAAGCATAATGATTTTGGCAACTGTTTTAAATGTCCTATTAAAATGTCAAAATAGTATAAAAAATTCCATCTCTAAAATGATCAGGTAACAGTAATGAAATTTTTCTGTACTTTCTACTAACAGTCTTCAAAGCAAGTTAATATAATTCTATGTACAGTTTATAGTAGGTTAGCATGACCAAATATATGAGATAAAATGTTTAACGAGAATCAACAATGAATGTACATTATTCCCATGATCTTAATAACTAAGAACATCAGATGTTACCCCTAATCAAGTAATTGTATAAAAAGATTGATCTACATCTTCTTTTATTATAGTATTCATATTATAAGCACTAAAACAATATATAAAACAATCCTGTAATATAAAACAACTTTAATCGTCAATTGTTAATTTGTTGGTCGTGATTTATGTTTAAACAACAAAACTCATTTTTCTTATTTAAAAATACTTGTTATTTAAACAGAATAAATATCATTATCATGCAATATATATATCTGTTAGAGTCAAAACATGTTTTATATAATAAGCACATACTGCAAATAAAATACAAAAACATGTTATCAGTAAGTGAGAAACTAGAAAAAAAATTCAGTTTTTTTGTTGTTGTTATTTTTGTTTTAAAATACTGAAATTAGAACCTTTTTTTTTTCCTACTTTAAATTTCCCAAAGAGGACGAATATATAGGAGTAAAAGAATATGCCTATGCTATCCAGGAGCAGGGGTACAGAAAGATAGTTAAGAGTGCTGGTAGCAATGCAGTTTTTGTGGTACATGTTAGGGCTAATGATGTAAGGAAAGATGGATCTGACGAGCTTATGGATAATTATAAAACACTGATAAGGGCACTTAAGGAAAGAGATCATAGTTTGATTTTGTCAGATATATTGCCAAGAATAAATTGTGGAGATGAGATACTAACTAGGATTGAATGCCAGGCTTAGATCAATATGTAGGGGTGAACAAATAGGTTGGTTGTATTTGTGGGATAGTTTAATGGGAAAGTTAATATCTTTGGAATGAATGTGGCTTACACTTAAACAAGGCAGGGGCTAGCTTGTTAGCAAGGGCTATTAACTCAGCTGTAGTGGTAGATTTAAACTAGGGATAGACAGAGGAGAGGGCTATATAACAGGCATAAAACGTGAACATATTTTAAAATCTATGATTAATTGTTACTACTGTAATGCTAGGAGTACTAGAAATAAAACTGATGAGTTCAAAGAAGTTGTGGAAACTGAAGATTGATATTATGGGTATCACTGAGACTTGGTTGGATCTGAACAATTTTGATGAGAGAAATGTTTTTGAAATACCAAGCTACAGATTATTTACTAGTGATAGAGTATTGATAAAAGAGGTAGGAGTAGTTTTATATGTGAGGAGTGATTTGCATCCTGTTGAGTTAGAACATATTAAAGAAAATAGCACAGAGGTTGAATCAGTTTGGATTGGTGTTAGTGGATATAAAGAGAAAAGTCTTGTAATTGTTATAGACCCCCAGGTCAGAATGTGGAAGTTAATGAGAAACTGTATAATGAGATCAGAATGGTAGCTGAAAAAGATGTTATTATGGGAGATTTAATTTCAGGGGTATTGATCGGGAAAATGTTGAGTCTGACAGTAAGAGGGATAAGTTTTTTGAAATTGCTCAGGATACTTTTATACACCAATTGGTGATGGAACTTACAAAAAAGGAAGTTATATTAGATTTAATATTAGCATCTGATGTGAATATGATAGACAGAGTTGTGATTGGTGAACATTTAAGTACAAGCAACCATTGCACTATTAGGTTTGGGATTTTACTATATGTGGATTGAAGAAGAATAGTACCCTGATTCTAAGTTTCAGGAAAGCCAATTTTGATGGAATGAGACATGACTTGGTTTCTGTAAATTGGACTAAAGATTTGGGAGGGGATCTTGAACAGATGTGGGAACCATTTAGGGAAAAATTGATATGTATACAGAACATATATATTTCCTACAGAAAAAAAGGGCAACAGAGCAGAATAAGCCAGTATGGTTTAGTAAAGGTTTAAGAGATCGTATTAGGGATAAACATAATAAATTCAAGAAATTTAAACTTACTGGAAATAATAAAGACTCGGAGGAGTATAGGAAATCAAGAGAGCTGGTTAAAAACGGCAAAAACTGTATATGAAAGAGAGCTGGATGAGGGAGTTAAATCAAACAATAAAGAATTCTTTAGGTATATGATGGGTAAGCAAAATATTAGGATGGGGATCGGGCCTCTTCAAAATGATAGTTGGGAGTTGATTTTGGAAGATTATAAGATGGTAAATTCATTAAATTATATGTTCTCTTCAGTTTTTACGAAGGAAGCTACAAGTATTATGCCCCAACCACAACACATAATGTATGGGAAAAATATTGATGTAAAAGATATCATTTTAACTTCTGAATTGTAAGAGAAAAGTTGGGAAACCTAAAAATTTATAAATCCCCTGGAACAGACAACTTTTATCCTAGAGCTTTAAAGAAACTTAAAAATTTTACTTGTGAACTGCTAGCTAATATTTTTTATAGGTCATTGAGTATTGGAAGAGTATTAGAAGATTGGAAGTTGGCTAATGTTAATCTAATATTTAAAGGAGGTGATAAACATTGTCTAGGCAATTATAGGCCAGATAGTCTTACATCAGTAGTTGGAAAGGTTTTGGAGAGTGTGATTAAAGATGTATTACAGAGTCATATAGACAAGTTTGATATAGTGTCAAAGAGCCAGCATGGTTTCACTAAGGGAAAGTCTTGTTTAACAAATCTTCTGACATTCTTTGAGGATGTTACTGCAAGAGTTGATGAAAGAAATACTGTGGATTTGGTTTATTTTGATTTTCAGAAAGTACTTGATAAGTTTCCTCACAAAAGACTTGTTACATAAATTAAAGCTGCAGGTGTGGGAGGAATGTTATTAATTTGGATAGAAAATTGGCTGGAGAGTAGAAATAAATGGAGTTAGATCTGACAGTTACAAGCGGTGCGCCTCAGGGCTCTGTGCTGGGTCCTCTGCTGTTTGTGATTTATATTAATGATATTGACTCTGGAATGACTAATAAAATTTTGAAGTTTGCTGATGACATTAAGATTTTTGGGGTGGCTAACTGTATCAAAGATGCTGCAGACTTACAGATCATTTGATGCATTGGGCCAATACGTGGCAGATGATGTTTAATTATCCAAAATGTAAAGTGATGCATGTAGGTTTTCACTAATTAAATGGGAATACATTAAATACCATGGATGAGGAAAAATATCTTGGTGTTGTGATTAAAAATTCACTTACATCATCTAAATAGTGTACTGTAGCTAGCAATAGGACTAACAGGATTTTGGGTAGCATCTATAGAAATATTGATACAAGAAAAGGGATATTATTGATTCACTGTATAGATCACTTGTAAGACTGCATTTAGAGTACTGTGTACAGTTTTGGGCTCCTTTCCTCAAGATTTTGGGTAGCATCTATAGAAATATTGATACAAGAAAAGGGATATTATTGATTCACTGTATAGATCATTTAGAGTACTGTGTACAGTTTTGGGCTCCTTTCCTCAAGATTTTGGGTAGCATCTATAGAAATATTGATACAAGAAAAGGGATATTATTGATTCACTGTATAGATCATTTAGAGTACTGTGTACAGTTTTGGGCTCCTTTCCTCAAGATTTTGGGTAGCATCTATAGAAATATTGACACAAGAAAAGGGATATTATTGATTCACTGTATAGATCATTTAG
>NW_013668727.1:40371-48024 GCF_000517525.1 Limulus polyphemus
GTACAGCAGATTACTTTTTAAAACAGGGTGGTGGAGTCAGAAAATGTAACTGTAGTTCAAGAAAATAATTGGTATAGAAATACATTGAGTAATAAGGAGTGGTTATAGTTGGAGCTGGAAGGGACATCCTTGATGATAATAAGCTCCTTGTTGTCCCTTTAAAATTTTATGAAATTTATGAATTGATAAAGATTGCTTCTTTTTAAAAGAAATCAACATAATTTTTTTGTTAGTCATTATTTCCAAGATGTATCTTTATTTAGAATTTACAATTCAAAGTGACAAAAAAAGATTGTATAGTGTAAATGAACCATCTATATTTCTATTTTTTGTTAAGAACCCGTATCATCTATAAATATTGGAATATTTCCAATCATTTTGACAATTAACATCTTTAGAAAAATAAGATTTCAAACCTGAATTAAAAAACAACAAGTCATCATTATCTCTCTATCTCTAAATGATAAGAACACTTCAGTATATAAAAATTGGGTCTCTCACAATGCATGTAATCTTCATTACCTGAAATGATGAAGAAGACGTGAGCTCTTGTAGTTTGAGGAACATGTCGAAGAACTTCAAGATCTTCTATACTCAACAACGTGCAAGACAACAAGCAACAAGACAAATTAAAAAAGGAAAGAAATATATCAAGCAAGACAAGTGAAAAAAAAAGAACAAGTTCAACATATTACAACTCCGCAGCAACAGGCAGTCTGAAAAGTAAAAGAGATGAGTGGCGATCTGTGATGACAACCAACTGGCTGAATGAACAGTTTCAATTTGTCAATTATAAAACTGGTAGTTAAAGGCAAAAACTAGCAGAGAAGAAAGCAGGACTTTGAGAAGCAGTTACGAAGAACAGTGAAGGTGAGGAGATTCAAGAAAAGCACGTTTGGGATGTTGAACTTAAAAAAAGAGGGTAAGAATGTTATTGCCATCATTCATATAATTACTTTTCATCATCATGCATCAATCAAAGATGCTATGAGTTTTAAAAAGTTATTTATATTTTGGGTTTAAAGACTGTCAAGAGATCAAGTTAGTTTGTCAGTATTCTTAACTTCAGCATGTAACAAAACTAAATAAAGATGTTAAAGCAAGAAACAGGAGTGGAATGACAGCTTGTCTGCACCCAAACATTCAAAGGAATCTCACCAAGAAAGTAGGCGAGGTGACGAGTGACGTCAACTTCAGGAACATATTGAAGAATCGAAGGATAATCTGTGGGTGTAGTTTAATTAAGTCACTTCCTAATTCACAATAAAACATCCGGAAAAATCAAGAACTATTTCATGATAATGGAAATATTTCTCTCTCATGTTACATAATTCTATGAGAATCAACCTAAGATGAGGTATCAATACAATTCCCTAGCATAGGATTTATACAGCTTGGTTGGAGAATGTGATTGTGGTAAGACTTGGGATACAAATCACTTCTTGATTTTACTACATAAACCGATCAACACGTACCATAAGATAAAGCTTTATGGGAAGGATTACAACAAAACTACCAAGAAAAAGTGTGTAAGAAAAATGTGTTAAACACTATATAAAAGCATGGTTTGCTGACATTTAGAATGAAATACTAAAGTGAAAAGACAGAAATGTTGCAAAATAACACCAATACACACGTGATTCTGCTGAAATAATCTTTCATAGTACTAGCAAAACAAAAAAGTTTATAAAATGAAAGCATCATTTTTTCTCTGAAGAATTCAGATAAACTAAATGAGAAAATTTGTTCTGCTTTTGTATAAGATAATTTATTAGCAGGTGAATGGTCTATACTTTAATATAAAACATACTTCGTAATACAGCTACAGGTAACAGCAATAAAATGATGTGTTTTTTTTGCATACCATAGAGGATGCTAATCACAAAGAAGCATGACATAACAACAGTTCTGAAGTTAAAGCATGGGCTACTGATGTCTGCAGAATTTTGAAACAAAATGAAATATATTTAATATGAAGGAACTGTGAACTAAATACT
The DNA here is from genome assembly GCF_000517525.1 of Limulus polyphemus. Lineage (NCBI taxonomy): Eukaryota > Metazoa > Arthropoda > Merostomata > Xiphosura > Limulidae > Limulus > Limulus polyphemus. The sequence continues at coordinate 42,369 of NW_013668727.1, forward strand.
TAAGAAAATATAGCAAAACAATACAGATTTGACAGTCAAACAAATAGTGCACAGCTGACTCCCCTGTTAAGGTGGACGACAGCCAGGAAAATACCACCAGGCAAAACACGAGATCAACAAACACTGGGAAAACAGAAAGAGTGCAGAAAGCTGTATAACTTCTCCTGGTGAGAATTATAGAAAATACAAGGAAATACTGGTTGAAAAACCTAAAAACATTACATATAAGAGGAAGGAATGTGTATGTTTCACATTAAATTATGAAATATCTAATGAAACTCAGACAAATTTATTTGCTAATCTACAAAATGTTCATGCCCTCAAACTCCAAATTGTTACAATTAACCACACAGTGAAAGCAATAATTTGAACACTAGAAGTTTTGACTTAACTAAACTTGAATCATATTATTATGAAAAATATTTTATATATTAAAATTGTTTATTTAATTGAACAGTTAGTAGACATATGTTAGACTACTACTTTGTATTTCTACAGAAACAGTCAGCCAATCTTTAGTCACTAAAACACAAAAGCTCAGCAAATCCTTTAATGTATGTCTACAAACTTTTACTTAAAAATGTTTTATTAACTTAAATAAACATCACTGAGTTCAGTTTTGGAATAAAACAAGCAAGTTGGTAAAACAGGGATGTTCCTTCTGCATTACCCCAGTTTCTGTAGATAGGCATTCACTATGAATGTTATGAATTACAATTTAAACTTAGCTTCAATGGATTCAGTAAAGACATTATATTTTATGTATATAGGATGTAGAATCACAGTTTCATTACTATACTGACTTTATATTAAAAAGTAAGCTATCTGCATAATATTGTTTTTATTTCACAATTTTTTATTTGAAAATACTTTTAAGAGCACACACTGATCTCATCCTATCCTTGAATAAGTACATGTAGTCTAGTTTTAAAAAGTGCCCAATGCTTTTGTCAATCCAATAGCTTAAAGGCCATAAATAAATATATTTACAAATCAGTAAATATTATTAATTTTAAGATAAGTCTTACGAAGAATGTCAGATATGTGTGTGTAAAAATGGGTTAGAAAGTTTAAATAATCTTTTGAATTCACTGTTTGTTTGCATTTTGTTCTACTTAAATTGCATGGACAATCATGGCCTAATGTGGCCCAGTCAAATAATCAAAAATCTGACTGATAAATATATATAATTTTTTGTATGATATTGGTACAGACTAAATGATGATATAAATGATGAGTCATGTGTTAAGTTTCTAGTAACTAGGCCTACAGATGCATCTACTGACTACAGAATTTAATACCAAAAGGTTTATTGTAGATGCAAGTAATCAAGTGCATATAAAGTTTACAAGCTGTAAAAGACTGTCCGTTTCTCTGATCATTTTATATTTAGATTCAGAGCAAGACAAAATACATCACCAGCAAAATATCTGATGACTACACAGCAAAACATTCCCTATCGACCAGCTTGCTTTCATTTACTCCAAATATACAGATACCGCTTTCATAACTTGATTTTCATGCAGACAGACATAAGATATACAGAGGAGGTACATCATTCAAAAGAACATATCTGAAATCAACAGTATTTATAGTACTGAAGAACACATTTGGTGAAATGTAATAATAAAATCACAAAAAGTACACAACTCAATCACTACACATTTCAAAATTATATATCAAAATATAATAAAACATAAATATAAATTTTCAACAGACAACAGATAAAATCAATCAACTTTGTATCTATAACCTTTCCAATTCAGTTTGTAGGAGTTTGGATATTTCTTTTAAAAAATACTTTAACTACTTTAACTCACACTTTTACTTTAATTTAGAAAATTTTAATTTCTTCTAAAAACACTAACTACTTTAACTCGTACTTTTATTTTAAATTTAGAAAATTTTAATTTCTTCTAAAAACACTTTAACTCGCACTTTTATTTTAAATTTAGAAAATTTTAATTTCTTCTAAAAACACTTTAACTACTTTAACTCACACTTTTACTTTAATTTAGAAAATTTTAATTTCTTCTAAAACACTAACTACTTTAACTCGTACTTTTATTTTAAATTTAGAAAATTTTAATTTCTTCTAAAACACTTTTACTTTAATTTAGAAAATTTTAATTTCTTCTAAAAACATTTTTACTTTTAATTTTAAAAATTTTAATTTCTTCTAAAAACACTTTTACTTTAATTTAGAAAATTTTAATTTCTTCTACACACTTCATGTTAGTGTAGTTTATTAAACAGAAAAATACTAAGTTCACTTTCTAAAAAAACTGATTCTCTGTGTTAAAAGACTTAAAACTATATATCAAAATAAGATCCACATCACATACAAAACACAAACAGGAGATATCACAGGCTGACCTACCTCTACATTAGAGGCTGATTCTACAAGTGTATCCACCATCTGTTTACCAATAGTTCCATTCATAACATTTCCTAACAGAAATAATCTTTTAGAAATATTGCTACATAATTGGTTTACGAGTAATAACTGAATGCCAATATTATACTGATATTAGATACTAAATTTACATATCCTCAATGTTACTTTCCTGGGTGTCAGATTTTTGGTTATGTTATCTGTGTACAGTAAGTGTTAACAGCATAAAATATAATAGCATGAAAACCTTACTTTAATGGTGTAGAAATCCTTTTAAACAATATTTCAATTTTGTATTTATCATTATAGCTAACTTTATTTCCTTTGTTTTCTCAAACTATATATATAGTTATGTATTTTATTAGCATAAACTTAAGCCATATAAACAATTTTATTATTAAAAGTTATCTAAGAATTTTATTAGCTAGTCAGCTCAACACTAATCATCAATGAATTTTAGATAGTTGTTACGTATCTGCTCGTTTGATAACTTCCTTAATTTCCGGTATAAATTCTTTCCGAGGCACTTCAGCGATACACGTCCTTTCTTAATTAAAACTACTTTATTCTTTCTCGATACAACTTTGTGATACACTTAACAACTTTTATAACACACGCTATAAATCACAGTGATTCACACACTTTACTTACGGTGCCTACTGTTCGCTTGACTCAGTTATCTCTATCTTCAATCTATCTGCATATCTATCTCTTAATTTTTTTTGTCGGGCTTATATATTAAAAAAAAGGGCATCCTGAACAAACTAGGAAATTTATGATCAATCGAGAAACTCCTTGCACACGCCACCAGCACCAATGTGCCAGAAGCGTCATGTGACTTCCGCTGTCATAACATAGTTATCACAGTTTTAAATCCCAGGGCAAAGAATAAGAGATCTAACGTAAATATTACTGAATATATCTCATAGTGGTTTAATTAACAATACTACAATTTTATAAATATTTCTATAATTACTTAATATAATAATTACAAATGTATATAACATAAGCGATGTATTTCTTGCTATCTCTCTTTCATTTTCACCATGAGTTACTGATCAAATTACATTGTAAATGGCAAAACTTGCGAAACCACAAAAAGAAGTGTCATATTACATGTTGTCCACACATTACGGAACCACTTTCTTAATTGAATAGATTAGAAACAACTCCAGATAAACAGTTGTGGTTTGTAGTATATGAAGGACTGATGTCTCAATATGATGAAGATATTGGATATGGCACCAATTCATCCCAAATAACCCACAAAATTGCAATAATTACTCTGAAGATTCTGGCACATATTCATAGGTAGTTCAATTATTACTTGGACAACCTTTAAGGCTTGAATGGTGCCTATGTCAAGATATATACTACCTGAATCACTAGCCATGGACAAACCAGAGGTGTTAGTCTATTATATCACAAACTGCAATTATTTACCTTATGTAATTATCATTATATTCAACTGATAAAATGGTTCAATGATTTATGGAGATCCTGTATTATTATTTTAGGTTTAGCTTTTGAATAGAGGTTAAAATAGTCGTAAACAATCCTGAACATGATATTTAATCTTTTCTTTCTTGTACCAACCTTCTAGCATACTGAGCATCATGATAACCATTTCTTTCTGCAACTCCAGCAACTCGGTCAACAGGTCAAGCTGGCTGGCACTCTAAAAGATGAAACCAAAAGAGAATGGTAGCTCTATTTAGTATAAACTGTTCAGTGACATCAGCTTTAACGTATGTTTATAAACCATGCATTCTTTAAACAAGGCACTGGCACACGGGGCTGGTGGCCCGATTCTATTTGACAGTGCCCTGAATCTCCACTTGATGTCTTGAAAAATTAGAATAAAAAACCATGATCAATACCATACTGAAATGTCAAACATTCCCACACCTATGGGTCCGAGCCAAGAATCTTTTAAGTGCTTCTGCTAATATCTATTAAATTTGTCAAAAAAAAAAACTAAAACATTATTGTGAAAAACTATCTGCATTCAACACAATTTTATCTCTATTGGTTTCTTATGATTTGTCAGCTTTTGCCACTTAAACCACAACTTTTATTAAAGTATTATACTACATATACAAATAGCATTTCAAAGAATCTTTCATCTCTCATTATCCAGCTCAAGTGACAAGTTCTGGTATTGAAAGAAAGGCCTCCTGAGTATTGACTTGTGGGACCAAAAGATAGATCTGAAATGCCATTTTTATGCTTCTGATTTTGAATCAGCAATGGACAAATTAAGAGAAATGTGGAAAAAATCCATCTGCAGTTAACATTATTTTCGTCACACATTTTAGACCTATTGGTTTCAAATATTTCACCAGCTTTTCATGTTTAAACCAAAAAAACATCAATAAATTGTACTTAGACAATGATACCTTGATTAATAACATCTACATTCACAATATTCTAATTTTGCCATTATTCTTTACCTTTGAGAGTTTGTCTTGCATGTGGGCAAAAAGGAACAAAAATCCACCTACTGCATCCCACAATCTACTGTGTGCTAAGGCCTGTTGGTTCAAAGGGCATGGTCCCTACAGTAGAACAAATGTTTGTATAAAATACTGCCTGAAAGACTTTCAAATGAATAGTCTAGAAAACATGACATCATCTTATGTAGATCTTGTTCTTCACAAAAATGTAAGTTTTCCAAATAATTAAATCATACACAGTTTCAAACTTTGAATATCGTTAGTAAAAGCTGAAGTGTTATTTAACTCCAGATATTTTAAAGGCAGCATATCATCCTGTAAAGTAAATTTTTCTGAAAGAGAAAAACTTAAATTGGGTAGGATTTAAATTTGCAACTGTACTACACAAACAAATGCTTTAACCAACTAAGCTAGATGTCTCAAATACCTGAGGTCTCAGTTATTGTTATCTTTTTTCCACATCATTGGCCCTTAATAACTAATAGTTCTGGGGGTTAATTAAACCCTTTTTTTATCTTAATTTTCCTTATGTTTGAGTTAAGACAATTATTTTAAAATTAACATAATATTTTAGAGATACAGTCAAAATGTGACAATAATTTATACTAAGGTACATATTAATTTGTTGAAAGTTGTAAGTATTTTAAGCATACAGCATAAACAAAATAAAACATAACTTTATAAACTAAAGAGAATTAAAGGTGCTTAATTGAAATGTATAAAAATATTTCTAAATGAAAATCTCTTTGTTTGAAGTTAAGCACAATGGGCTATCTGTGTTGTGCCCACCAAGGGTATCAAAACT
>NW_013668727.1:48045-55226 GCF_000517525.1 Limulus polyphemus
ATTTTAGTGTTATAAGCCTTCAGACTTACTACTCAGTCACTGGAGGACTTATGTGAAATAGGTTTATCTTTATATGCCTTTTCTAAATACCTACTTTGTTATTTGTTAAAATTTATAATATATATATATATATATATATAAAGGTAAAATAAAAAATGACCCATACCCCTTTCAGTAGCTTTACCATTTTACACACTTAAAAGCAGTATGAATCTTTAAAATTACCAAATATGCAAAACAAATAATGTTTAAGCAAATTCTGCAATTAAGTACCTCTTAGTAATATGCATAAACAAATCTTATAAGTAGTAGTAGTTTTTACTAACTAATATTAAGAAGTGAGATATATTAATATAAGTTTTCATTCTAAATTTGTTCTATATGAGCAGTCTTCTAAATATAAGTATAGACTTAGCAAATATCATAAAACGTATAAAAAACACATTCAACTGAGCATAGATCTTACCTGAATAAATTCTGTTAGAGTGTTGAATACCTGTTTGGCAACAGTAATGGCTTTGCAGAAGTTATCTTTTCCCTGTCAATATCAAATAAAGTTTTAAACTAAACAGAATGAATACAGCAGTAAAAAGAAAAAAGAAAGTTAAACAACATCTTAAGTTACACAAGGTAACACGCACTACAACAGAACAAGTCAAGATAACAATGAAGGTTTGTCTGCTTTCAGCATATATGTTTCTTGTTACTCGTAAACCCATACAAAGTATTTTCATTCTGAAAGAATGTTCAAGATTGTTTACAGATTTACATGTTAACTCAGGTATTTATCTCCTGTTAAATACTTTATTAAATAAAGTTTTTTTTCTTGATCCAAAATAAACACCATTTCTTATTTAGTTTTAAAGCTTTGTTAAAAGTACAGAATTATTTTAAATAAAATTTTAATGTGTGGATTTCATGTACATAGAATAAGAATTACTGTACCTTTTATACTACATATAATAAATACTTTATTTTGTACATCTTCTGATATGAGACTTTAAACCATTTTTACTCAAACTGAAAAAATCTGAGAAAAAAAAGTATTAGAAGTATTTAAACTTACCGGTTGATCAATGACCTCTTTACTGGAGTAATGCCAATAAAAGTCCATAACTGATTCCTGTTTTAATGAGAAAAAGGAATAAAAAGCTGTCACACTGTTCAAAAGAAACATTAGAACCATGTATTGTCCAATATCTAAATAAATTTAAATACTGATTTTTTTGCTAGTTTGTTTCAGAATTTTGTGTGAAGCTACAGAAGGGCTATCTGTAAAAAGATTATTTAATTCTGAACTGATAGATTAGACAGAATGAAGCTAGTCAACAGCATTCACTAACAATTCTTGGAGTACTCTTGTTTAATTGAATAATGGGATCATTAATGGGATTTGAACACCATTATTATAGTGCATCCATGACCCAAAGTATGGAGTGTGGTTTTGTGACAATGGATCATGAACCAGGAATTCTTAGTTCCACAGTTTGGGGATGCTAACCAGTAGGCCACACCCAGTTGCATTTCTTGCTGTATAACATATAAAATATGCCAGGAACACTTATGGGTAGCAGGAATGACAAATATTAAGCATAGATTAATTATAATCTGTTATTTATAAATTTCAGATGTTTTTTTTTACATTAAAGTTTGACATATACAATATAACCAGATATTTTAGTGTTTAACTCTATTAAAATAAAATTAGCAAACTATGAAAATTACAACATGTTTACTTCTCAACACACATCAATATCAGAAGATCTTATCGTGATTAGCAACTTGTGTTTTTTCACATTAAACTACAAATAAACAAAGAAATGTCAAGAGAATGCTTGAGCTTTATAGATATTGCATCAACAGCTTTTGTGAAGTTACAAATGATTTCAAAATGTAGCAGCATTTATGAAAAATCTTTATTTTGTGATGCTTTGCCAACAACCAAATATCAGATCACTGTGACATATGAGTTTCATGTTAAATACTGGAATCTGTTTTACAAATTTCTTTCAAAGCTGTATTTAAGTAAAGTTATTAAACTAAGGCTTAGAAAAAAAGGCTAACACTATCTAATAAATTATTTAGTGAACTATATATTTTTTTATAAATAATGTGTTAACTTATTAATGTTTTTTTGAAAGACTGCACAAATATCTCTCACCTGTAACCTCAATAAATAGTCAACAGTACTAATAACAACATTAACAGTGGTTGTGTTTCCTGCTTGGGTTCGCAGATAGTTTTGAAATTCTGGAAGAAAAAAAAATATATATATATATTTCAAAATTTAAAAAAGCAACAATATTTTTTATTATAGATAAGAAATTTAAAATACTAAAAAATGAGAAGAACACAAGCGATTTGCATAAAACATTTTTTTTCTGAAGAAATCCTGAGATATCAGCTAGTATATGATCAGATTAAACAAAACATTTTTCCTCTAAAATTATTTGATTTTTTCAATAATTTCCATTCACAACCAAATAATGAGTATTTTTTCTGGTTATTACAGTAAAAATAAGTAATTGCAATAATATTAGGTGTTTTGGATAAAACAAATACAAAAACCTTCCTCACACACTCCCAGAACAGCAAAAGAAGACACGTAATACAAGTTTAGCTTAATGTGCCAACAAATTCATTAAATATTTGTATTTTAAAGTATGAACATTTTGTTTTTCTCATAAAAGTGAAAGAAGTAAAGCTTACCCAAGTTATGCCCTTCACAGAGCAGCTGCAAGAACCTGAACAGTTTACATGTGAATTCAGTATCATGCATGTTCTTCTCACCAGCTGTTCCTTCTGAGCCAACACCAAGACCCTCAGCCTTCTGAGTTCGTTCAAAGGCATCCAGGTCAAGCACACTGTCAAAAGTAATGTAATTAAAGAATGTAAATATACACCCATTATCTTCTAACTAGCAATATGAATTCTCTCATAGATTATAACTACCATACATGGTGTCACAAAGTAAATCAGCAAGCAAGGAACAAAGAATTGATAAAAACTTGGTATTTACAAACGTCTGAGCTCTTTTAAGTACCATTGTTGGTGCAGTGTGAAACAATACAAAATAAAAATAAACAATGACTTAAACATGAATCAAATGCCTACAAAAACAATCTGCTCAAATTTTAAATTTTGAATATTTTTTATAATGATGCAAAAGACCTCTCGTCCCATTCTGTTTGATAAAGAGTGGTTATGCTAACTACCATTTGCACACCAATTTCTTTGTTTTCATATCTTCACACTGTGCCATGAAAGTGAAAAAAATATTATCAAGTACAGTTTCCGGTTATGTTCATTACTTCTTATAGAGGCCTTGTAATGCAGATGTCTCAATTTATTTTATTTCAGTACCATTTGCACTTTCATTTTTTATCTTCTGTATGTTCGAAAAAGTATTCCCAGCTCAGTTATCGAAGACCTATTTCAAACAATTAGGCAATGCCAAGCACCCCTCTCCCAACCTTTTTGGCTTGTTATGTCCTTACAATGTCATAATATACAGTCATGAAGTACAGTGGTTTTTGAATGACTTTTATGAACTCTGATAGACTTCAATGATCATAATGTATTGGTTTCAAGTATGACAAATTTTGAATAACTGTTTATGAACTCTTTAGTCTGAAGTAAAGAGAACTTGTCATGAATGATTAATAACTCTTTTGACAGAATTTGTAATATACTGGCTTGAAGTATGTTGAAGTATATATATAATTTATCATGGCTGTTTATGAATTATTTGACAGAATGTAACAGTTATAATATACTAGCCTGAAATATAGAGAATTTACCATGGCTGTTTATGAAGTATTTGACAGAATGTAACAGTTATCAAACAGCCATGATAAATTCGCTATACTTCAGGCTAGTATATTATAACTGTTACATTCTGTCAAATACTTCATAAACAGCCATGATAAATTCGCTATACTTCAGGCTAGTATACTTTGAATTATTTGACAGAATGTAACAGTTATAGTATACTAGCCTGAAGTATAGCAAATTTATCATGGCTGTTTGTGAATTATTTGACAAAATGTAACAGTTATAATATACTAGCCTGAAGTATACCGAATTTATCATGGCTGTTTATGAAGTATTTGACAGAATGTAACAGTTATAGTATACTAACCTGAAGTATAGCGAATTTATCATGGCTGTTTATGAATTATTTGACAGAATGTAACAGTTATAGTATACTAACCTGAAGTATAGCGAATTTATCATGGCTGTTTATGAATTATTTGACAGAATGTAACAGTTATAGTATACAAGCCTGAAATATAGCGAATTTATCATGGCTGTTTATGAATATTTGACAGAATGTAACAGTTATAATATACTAGTCTGAAATATAGAAAATTTATTATGGCTGTTTATGAAATATTTGATAGAACGTAACAGTTATAATATAGTGGTCTGAAATATAGAGAATTTATTATGCCTGTTTATGAAGTATCTGATTTCAAAAGCAGTTCACTTATAACAATCATTGAAAACATTTGATGATGCTTTGGGCTTAAAAGGAAAAAAATCAATTAACACGAAACATCATCAAAAATACTAAATGAAAAGGTATGAAACAATACTGCAGAACAGGTTTCTAAAACAACACAAAGAATAAACTTACCTGCAGGAGTTCATGAGACCAGCAATAGATGTGAAAAATCCAACATCCTTCTTCTCTTTTAGATGTTTCAACATACGCTATGAAAGATTGTAAAATAGCTGTACAAACTGTAGTTTGCCATCACAGTGGACTGCACTGCAACAACAAACCTTTTTATATTTACTGATATATAATTGTCTTAGGCACCTTTACAACTAGGGTGAGTGATCTTGTGCAGCAGAAATATACCTTTCTCTTAATATATTATTACAATAAATACAGCAAGTTATATTTCTACGCAACCATCTGATGATGTGCTACTATATCATTTAGCATAATATATATATATAGCATATTCAAAAGTATAACTGTGTAAAATTTGTCTTTTAAGCACAACACATATCTATAACATTTCTCATATAATATCTAAGCATATGTGCAAAATGCTAAAAAACCTGTAACCCGAGCGCTTTTGAAAGGTGGACCTTTTCTTCTTCAGGGGCAAACTGGGAAAGTTACAGAGTTTTTATCATTTTATATTAAGGCTTCTGGAACCTACATGTTTTTCTGACATCATGTAAGTAAAAATGCAGATACCTGACAAATTTTAGTAGTCTCTAGTTAAGTTAACTTTAATAAGTACCTTCAAAATGGAAAGAGTTTAATTTCATGTACATAGTTAATGTGGTGCACTTAGCCTTCCTCCTTAAAGGTTTTCAATTATTAGATACCATGAAGAGGTGTTAGCACTGGCTTAACCACTGAAATTACTATTTTGTAAATCTTGCTTGTACACGGGTAATCCACTAAGCTAAGCCAGATTGATTAAAAAGTTAAGTTTTATATCATACTCTGAATATTCATCTTAACTGCTCTTTCAACAAATAGTTCAGCTATTTATGAACTTTAAGTAACTGATAGGGTCTAGACCCTTCTATATTTGTAAACCCCTTTTCAGTAACTATTATGCACCAAATTGCTTGTGGGTCCATGACTTTATTTGTTAGAAGATCCCCAATAACCTTGGCTTCATACAAAAATATATATAAACAAAAACAACATCAATAATACTGTTGTTGTTTGGTATTAAACATAAACTACACAAAGGGCTATCTGTGCTCTGCCCACCACAGGTTTCAAAACCCAGTTTCTAGTAGTATAAGTCTGCAGACATACTGCTGCGCCACTGGGGGATACTGCTATTAACTATTATTTACTGCTGGGGATCCTTATGTATTTTACATGGAAAATAAGTTTTGTGAAAGGTAAAAAGTATAAAATCACTCACTATGATGTAATATGTGAACCTCACAAGATGTAAACACTATGTAAACAAGTTGGTAATTTGATATCTAAACCTAGAACACAAGTAGCAGGGTGATTACCATTTGAACATCAACATTACCCCCACGTAACAGTGAAATTCCCAACTTCAGGTTGTTCATAACCATTGGTCCTTGAAATCCTATGAATCATAGAAATCATATTATTGACTCTGGAAAATATCACCAGTTCCTTTTTTTTATGTATCCATGAAGTTATCAAAATGTATTCATTTTAACATTTTTTTCCCAATGAATAACATAAAACTCCTGCTGTTGACATGTTCTCTGAACTCTGAGTGATTCAACTCCTTTACAATTTGGTTAGATGTAACCACAAATATATAAAGTATAATAATAGTTGGAGACGGCTTGAATGGGTAATGAAGAAAAACTTTAATATAAGTTTAACATAACAGCAAATGTACAACGTTTTGTCAAAATCAGGTACTGATGGCAAATTGGAGGGTTCCCCTCGGTGAGAAAGCAGTAAGTCTATGCTAAAATCCGGGGTTTGTTTCCAGTGTGGTTTTGCTCAAAAACGAATATGACTGAAGGTACTCTGGATCTTAACAAAGACACCACGGGTTTGAATATATGTTGAGAAAAACGTAGTTCCAAAATCTTCCAACCAAAACTTTTTTTTATGTTGAAAAAAGATAAAATTTAGGGTGGGCAAATTTTTTATAAAATGGTACTGATGATGACAAAACCTTGTCGAAACATTGTACATTTGCTGTTATGTTAAATTTATATTAAAGTTTTTCTTCATTACCTATTCAAGCCATCTCCAACAATTATTAGTCTCAAAGTGGGTTCCTCGTCATCGAATATAAAGTATAAAAATCAAGTTCATGTACAGACAGAATTTATTTCTATATTTAATCATGCAGAACAAAAACTTAAAATATATCATTGACATGACACTGCAGAATTTCCTCATTTAACACTTTAAAAACTCTACATAAAAGTTAAAATATTTACTGCCACTTATTACAATTTTTCAGTCAAATGGGTCATAAATTTTGTTCAGAGCATAATTTACTTTACTCAGAGTTTTAGCTATATTTGTTTGAGGAGAGGTCACTTACAAGCATCAAATTTATAGGATTATTCATTTTAAATAGATGCATCATATTTTGATAAAGTAATTATGTTGTTTGGTATTTAAAAAATACATACACTGTCATAAAGGAATGAAAAGACAGCTGATACCAATTCGATGACGAGGAACCCACTTT
>NW_013668727.1:56159-65201 GCF_000517525.1 Limulus polyphemus
CTAATAGAAACTCAAACGGATTCAATCTCCTTGCTATTATCTTTGATATCTTCAACAGGATGCAACTCACATTTTACATATAAAACCACTCCTCCCCTTCTCTTTAGTACTCTATCCCTATTAAGTAGTCTCTAACCCTGTATTTCAAAAGAAATTTGTCATCAAAATCATCTACATTTAACAGAGTTTGAGTTATTCCAATTATATCAAAATCCTCCATTCTTACCAGTTCCCTAAAATCATATTTTATTTCTTATACTTCTAACATTACAATAGTTACAATTAAGCCTATCCTTATAACTATTTATATATATTCATTTCCTATGCTAAACCTTTCTCTACCTCTTATTCTTTTTGCATACAGTTTATCCTGGCCCTCACCACTGTCTAGTCCTAGTTTAAAAACTTACCTTACAGCAGAGTTAGGCATAACAAGAAAACTCTTACCTTATTTAAATGTAAACCATCCATTCCAAAACTCATCCTTCCATACTAACCTAAACCAAACATTTAGTCCTAGTGACCTATCCATAACTTCTTCCCCACAATTAATTCTGACAAAACTGTGGCCCTCTTCTTTAAGTCTCTTTATCAACCCCTTGTACTTCTTAAGCTCCTCTGACCTACCTTTCCCTACATCATTAGCCCCCTACATGTACCACAAAAACTACATCTCTGCTAGTCCCCTCTAATATATCTCCTACACTGTCAGTTACCTGCTCCACCTGTGCCCCTCGATAGCATAATATGATTCTTTTCTCCCTATTTATTCCATTGAAGGGAAAGTCTGTCACAATTTATTCCCTGGACTATGCTATTATTTTATTTTGCAAGTTTATTATTATTTTTGCTAATGTCAATGTTTATATAATAAATGTTTTTAATCAGTATTTTTCTCACTGCGTGTAATTGTAACTTTTGTATTTCGTCAAGTTTGAGATTCTAAGGTAACTATGCCTGATGAAGGGCATCTGTCCAACATAAACTAGAACAGTTAATTTATTCTCATGACAACTTCTCCAAGAATGTCATCAGCTTTGTCCTCTTGAGTACCGAGGCCATTTCATAAGCTGTTTACACCAACAGGATAAGTTCTGTACCATTTTATTTTAATGTCTCAATTATTAACAAAATTATACCAACTTTCTAATAGCAAATTGCTCTAAGTTGTTCAATAAAGCATAAATACAATAGTATTGTTAAAACTGCAGTTTACACTATTGAATGTATACAAATACTAAAGCTACATGAACCTCAGCCGTGATTTAGGGCATATCGGGCAAATACTTATTTGCATTTAACTATTCTGAAACTAACATTAAAATAATCCAGTTTCATTGTGGTGTGTAGAAAGTTAAACCTATAATTTCAGACAGTTAGGACATTAATCAGTCAACAAGGTCAACAATTACATTAAGATTTCAAAGTCTCCAGCCATTACTAGTCTCAAAGTGGGTTCCTCGTCATCGAAAAAGTTTTTCTTCATTACCCATTCAAGCCATATTAAAGTTTTTCTTCATTATCCATTCAAGCCGTCTCCAGCCATTACTAGCTGATACCAATGTTTAATAAACCACAGAAAATAACGTGTTATCAGTACATGCTTTGAAAATTATTTCTACAATGCAATGGTTAAAAATGAGGAAAAATTTAAGTCTAATCCAATTATTTTTTTGCAAATTTTTCTAGCTTACACTTTTTAAAACATTTCTTTACAAAAACTTTCTGAATTAAAAAAGACAGTCAATTGTGAAGCAAATAATTATTTATTGGATTAGTCTAAAACAAATCACTTGGATAAATGACAATAAAAGAACAAATTTACATGTCTAAACTTTTTCTAGTTTATTTTGTATAATGTTTTGAGCAGATACCCTTCATCAGGCAGTAAAGACCGTGTTAAAATGGAAATAGGCTCAGAAATAATAGTTAAAAGGTAAGATAACACAAAGGTTTTAATTACACATGTTCAACGTGGAGCACAGTGACAAAATACTAACAAAAACATTGTTATAATTATTTGAAAGTAAATCTTTCATTTATACCATAAGAGGACTTGGTGTTGAGTTGGAAGATAAAATGGTGTTTAAGGCTTTCTTGTGTTAAATTGTTCTTGTGAAAAGTGTAACTAGATCCAATTATTGCCCGATGAAGGATGTCTGTTGAAAACGTAGCACAAAATAATTTTCAGATGCATCACAGTAATATATAAATTTTACAGGTAAAAAGATAGGGCATAGCAAACCTTTACAGGCCGATATATACAAAAGTACCATCTCTGCTACACCTCGATCTGCAAGTCGTGCTTGTTGGAAAAGTGTTCTTTGTTTTTCCATCTCTTGTTCCTGTACATTTTAAGTAAACCAAAAATAACCATTAAACATTTAACCCTCTGTGTACAGGTAGGGGTCAAAATGTGCAAGCCATGAACTTTTACAGAGTGACGTTCAACATGGTATTATGTATTTAATGTCAGAGTTATGAACAACTTATTTTACCCTATACTGCTGATTTAGCTACAGTTTGTGGTGGAGGAGAGTAAATATCAGACACGATATACATGGATACCAAAAGAAACTGTAGATATGCATTTCACAGGTTCTAGGCATTATGCAAATTCAGTATACAAAGTATATGATAAATGTGAGCATCACCTTGCATTCTGACTTTTCAAAGTCTGAGTTAAACTGACATCGTCAATTCACAGATGCATCTTGAGTATAAAAAATCAAACTTATACACTTTACTAAAAGCTGGACACATTTCATGAAGATACAAAATGAATGTATTAAATTTGGAATCATTGTCAAGATTTCCTTCTCCAATAAGAGGTTAGTCCAGTGGATTAAGTCTGTGCATATTAGTTAATACATATTTCAAAGTTTTATAGTTTGTGGCACTTTACACAGACTGTAAATGTCAAGATTTCCTTCTCCAATAAGAGGTTAGTCCAATGGACTAAGTCTGTGCATATTAGTTAATACATATTTCAAAGTTTTTATAGTTTGTGGCACTTTACACAGACTGTAAATGTTAAAGTGTTCAATGTTTACAAAGGTTTGATATTTCTTTGTAATTTTGATGTCATTCAAGAAAGACCCAAATATGCAATGCAAACATGTTCTTCATTATAGAATCTTTTCCTTTATAATTCTGAATGACTGGTAAATTTAACACGAGTAAGTTTCAACCATGGATTACTAGTGTTTATTTCTAACTCATTATAAAAAAAAATCTACTGGAGTTCAATTTTCATAACACTTTACTTTCTCTTTTAAACTCTTGAAGTTCCCAATTTATCTTTATGTAATGATATTTGAAATGTCTTTAATAATTAGCCTAATAATTTTCAGAATAGTATAAGGAAATTCAATAAAAAAACAATAAAGTTTCAAAAAAAGCAGTTAGTTAAAATTAAAAATGTCAAATATCTTTCCACAGTTAAAAAACAAAAGAAAACCCTAAAGATAATAAAAAAGCTTATACAAAAACATATATACAAAACTCATATTTACTTTAAACAAAAGCCATATAAAAAACAGAAAAAAACCTCTCTGAACTTTCCTGGTATTCAGAACGTTCATCAGATAACAGCAGTACCTACCATCATGAGACAGATTTTTTTCTATCCATACGAATGCAGCATGAAAGTACATAACTAATATAAAGAATCTACACACAAAAATCTCTATATCATCATATATCAACAGCAGCAATGAAGTACTATAAAAAATTAATCATGTTTAGTTCCACTGTATAATGGGATTTTACCATAAAAATGTTTTTATAATTGTCTCCTAAGAACAAAAGCCTGTACAGATGAGGCACTGCCTTCTCATATATAGCTTAATTATGAGCTTCTCATAGGAGCAAGTCCACGGTTTTTTTCTAGCTTAAGAAGGGTATCAACCATGCAGTTGCCCAGGGTTCTTCAACAGAACAAATTAGTTTTAAAATTAGTAGATAAAATAAAGTGAATCCAACCATATGACTTAGTGTAAGTTATTATCTGATGCTGTGAAACAGAAACTTACTATCAGCAAAAATAATCAGATATTTAGTAGCTTTAAGAAACAAATGGTATTATAAGAATGTGCAAACCAGAACAAATCTAAACACGAAAGAAACACTCACATGTATGGATGGTCCAGCCTCATCATCTCCTCCCTCTTCCTCATCTTCTTCTTCTGCTCCTCCACAACTCTAAAACAACATCAGTCAAGTTTGTTCATGTGATATGTAATATATTAGAACACAAAAACAAAATGGTACTAATGTTTTAGAAAGTAAGATAAAAAACATGAATTATAATATCATATCCTCCTAAAACACATAGACACGGATGCCTAACATTATATTCTGCTAAAGCACGTAGTTCACAATTGTATGCTATGAGAGCATAAATATGACAAATCTCTGTCTGAAATATAAACACTCAATGTTCCTACTAATAGACAAATACATTCAAATTTCAATTTATACTATTTATATTTATCATTAAAATAACACACCAGAGATGAGTCAAAGTATGTAATTTAAGATATCTACATTATCTATGGTTTAAACAAATAAACAGTATATACCTAAATAAATCTATTCAACTGGGTTATTGAAGTTCATTTTGTTGGAATTCCTTTCACAAAAGAATTTCAACCTATTAGCTTAGTAATTTCACTAAATTCTTCCATCTTTTTCTAGAGAACTAATCAAGCTTTAGAAAACTACATATATTAATTATATTTTTGAATAATAACATAGTTATTTCTTGTTTAAAATACAAGATGTGTACATTACCTTAGATATATCTATTGCAAAGGGTAAATCATAAACTACATTTTCTATGCTTCACTATATGCTACATTTGTTACACAAAAAATAATGAAAGAAAAACATGCTGTGTGTTACCTTCTATAACTTCAAAAATAATGAACATTTAAATACCAGTGTATAAGACACAGCACTTACTTCACCAAGTATGATAGCATATTGCATGTAAAGATCATCTTCTGTTATTGTTCCACTGTAACATAAAAGAAAGTCATTTTTTATGATGTTGTTAAAATTGTTAGTTTATTTTTCAGCCCTTTTTTTTCCACAGCTTCTAAATTGAGATAATTCCAAAACCTAATTCTAAATTTTTTCCAGAACATTTGAATGTATTTAAAGGTATTTTGTAGACACATAAAAACAGTTAAAAAAATTAAAGTTTAGCTATTCATTGCACTACATTAATTCCTACCACACAGATAAACTGTTAAATATACTATAACAAGTGTGAAACACAATAATAACATTAGTGTACATTTTGGATTCTTGATAACACATGACTGAATAGCTACTAATTACCAGAAAGAAAAATAACTCATGCCACCAACCTATGTTCTGTTGTTGCACTTCGGGAGAAAGCAACAATGAGCTGAGCCAGTGGATCTGGTTTATCCTCTTCCTCCACCTGTCCACGTTTCTCTTCTGCCTCTTCAAAAGATTGCTGTCAATTTATTGATTACTGGTTATTTCAGTTTAAGAAACTGACTAAAAACAGAAATATTAACGGCGATACATGCATACAAAGAAAGCATAATGATTTATTTTAGGGCTAAAGCAATCCTATGTTATACTGATAGAAAATATCAAAAACAAAGAAGTCTTCAGCTGATCATCTGTAATGAAATTAATGGTAAAAAATCTGATAAATATATTCTCCACTTGCACCTTAGTACAACCACCCCTTTAAAAAGCATTATACATTTTAAGTAAGTTTTCAGACAACAAGGTAAAAAAAAAAAGTATCACACCTACAAGACAGACAACTATAAACTACAATTTTGGAAGGGTAAAATGTACCGTACCCTAAAAAGAAAGGTATCTACAGCAGTGGGACACAAACAATGGTGTGTACACACAATCTGTCTGTCTTTATGTATACATAAATACTATAAAAGTGTTTTAGAGAAGATCTTTAAGAAGACACTGTGTTAAAAAGATTCTGTAGGTATAAAATATTCCGATTTTTTAATCTTTATGTTATTCACAAAGATCTATTTCATCCTTGCTGGATATTCCAGATATCAAAGGTTTGTTTTTCTACTGATATCTAATGCCACAACTGAGGTCTTGTGATTATGACCAATGAATGAATGAATACAGGAAAAAAACACTTCAAAGAAGAGTTATTCATGCTCAACAAATGCTGATGTTTTTCTGGCCAAAGAAAATTATATATCTACAATAGGCTTCTAACACCTCATTCTTTCACAAAGCCTATTAGTGCACTGGTAAAAACCAAAACAAGTTATAACATACTAATAAGAAAGTGGCCAAAATCCATTTTAAACTGTTAGTGGTTCATTCATACCACTTGTTTTGTGGTAAACATGAATTTGCAGTATGGATTTATAATGTTTTGTTCCTTCAACTTAGAGTTAACTACCAATAATTCATAACTAAATGTAAAGATTTCCAGGGTATTACTTGTCATTCAAAAATAATATTAGTCCTCTTGATGGAACTTGTGTACACAAACAAGCAGTACTGACAATTATTATAGAGAAGTCTTTGATAAAGAAACCAGTAACGTATGTATTTAGGTAAGACATGAGGTAAGCCTGTTGTAGTCTAAGTTGTTAAAAAATGCCTTACTATTAAATGTTAGTGGATTAATCCTTTAACTCAGTTGATAAAGCACTCATCTAGTATACAAGAGATTTCAGGTTTGGATTTGAGCCAAGGAAATAGTAAATTTGAAATTACTACAAGCCCACTTGATGATTTCAACTAAACTGTAATGTCACTTTCTTATTGTATGTGTGTCCATTATTTGATTTTGTTATATTTAATATAGAACTGATTCAACATCTTAGAAGTAAAAACTTTAAATATGTTTTTGTGACTGTCTCCTAGTAATCTCTTAATTAAAAACTGCTGAAAATATATATATTAAACTATTTATCCACACTTTTTTTAAGTTAACTGGAATGAGCCTTTGATGCGAGAGGTTTCAGGTTTGAATCTGAGCTAAGGAAATGATAAATTTGAAATTATCACAAGTCCAATTGATGATTTCAGCTGAGCTGCAATGTCACTTTTTATGGTTTATGTGTGACTTACTTGATTTTGTTACATTTACTGAAGAACTGATCGAGTCAACATCATAGAAGTAAAAACCTTAAATATGTTTTTGTGACTGTCTCTTAGTAAGCTCTTAATGAAAAACTGCTGAAAATATATATATATATTTAACTATTTATCCACACCTTTTTTAAGTTAACTGAAATATGCTACTGATGTCCACTACTTTATGTTAACTAAAAATTAAGGATTTTTTTCCCTACATTTTTAACTGTACTTGCTTTAAATTTAACCATGTATTAGAGTAATGGCAAACTAAGAAGCCACAAAGAAAGAAGATGCTTCTCATAGCAAATAATTATTCATAGTGTTACGACAGCGGAAGTCATGTGACACTGGTAACACGTCATGAGATTCTTGAAGAATCTTGACTTTTACTGGCAACTCTAGTCTGTTTTAGGTACCCTCTTTTTTGTATATAAGCCCGGCAAATAAAGCGAAGATAAAAAATTGCAGATAGATGGAGCTATAGAGACAGATAATTGAGTCAAGCGAGTGGTAGTGACAGTAATATAAAGTGTGTGTTTTGTATCGAGATTGCAAACGTATTGACTGTGGAAATTCTGTGTATTGCAAAGTTGTATCGAGAAAGAATAAACTAGTTTTAATTAGGAAAGGACTTGTATCGCTGAAGTTTCTCTGAAAGAATTTTTACAGGAAATTAACAAACAAACAGATACACAATAATAGGTTATATAAACAATCATACAAGTATTTAAACTGAAATTAAAATAAATTATATGTATATAAGTAGTCCAATATGAGTACATAACAAGATACAAAATATAAGGCCTACTTTGGTACTATCATATACTTGTTCTATTTCATAATTTGTTCATAAATCATAGCAGCGATGTTTAAGCTACTTACACATTTACAAATGATTCCTTCAATTCAATTAATGTAATCTGAAAAAAGTACTCCTTTTTATACAACATTTGTAAAAAATACTGATAAAAGATTTACTATGATTAATTTACCGAAATATTCCAATCCATTATCATATAAATGCAAAAGTTTGACATTTTACTTAATAAATGCCATATGTTATCATAATGAGTTGTAAATGTTAGATTACTACTCAAGTGATTGTAGTAATCAGTCCAAACCCTACAAAAACTACTTACAGTGAGATCTTCAACAAGCTGCTCGTGTCCTTTGTTCTCCTCTTCCAGCCAGATCTCCCGATACATTCTCAGGAAGATGTTGATGGCTCGATGCCTTCAGGAAAAGCAAAACATATTTCATTTTAAATCACAGAACTGAAGGAAAATACATCATTTACTCTTGCAGAAAGCTAAACAATACAAATATTGCTTTTAAGAGCAACTTCATTTACACTCAGTTCAAAAAGAAATAGAAAATTTCTGTTAGATATTAACTTTATATCAGTTCTAAAAATTCTGGAGAAGTGCAATAAAATGAAAACAGTTAACTAATATAACTTAGGATAATTTTTGAAGCACTCTCAATACTTAGTTACTTATATTAAGTATCTTTATTCAGTTAGGGATGTAGTTTTATCTAGATTTGGTATATTCAGAATACTTTGTTACTTAGAATAAGGATTTGTATCTGTTTTAGATCATTAAAAAATTTATTCATTTAACAATCTGTACTATCTGTATCTAGTTTAAAAACAATGAATACTTAGTCACTTACATTAAATATCTATACCTAGTTTTGAAGCACTCTGAATATTTAATCACTTAGGTTAAGTATCTGTAACTAATTCTGAAACACTCAATACTTAGTCACTTACATTAAATATCTATACCTAGTTTAAAAACACTGAATACTTAGTCACTTACATTAAATATCTATACCTAGTTTAAAAACAATGAATACTTAGTCACTTACATTAAATATCTATACCTAGTTTAAAAACAATGAATACTTAGTCACTTACATTAA
>NW_013668727.1:65743-71160 GCF_000517525.1 Limulus polyphemus
AAAAAAATCAGAATGAATGAGGATGCATATTTGTTTGACATCAATGTTCTTCCATTTTCTTCAGTTTGTTTGTATTTCTGTTAGCAAACATAATAATAAAAAATGTTCATTGTGGTAAACGAAATAATAATTTGATCTAAGTAAGTTTTTTTCTTCCCAATTTGTAAAAAATCCTTATGTGATGGAAGAAAAAGAATAATATTTTCAAAATCTGCAGGCTTGTGTAATCAAAGTAAATGTATCTGATAAAATAATTTAGATATATTTTAAAAAGTTTAGTTTGCATGCATACAAATTTTAGATATTAAAAAATTATATCTCACAAAACAAGAGCAACTTATACATGATTCAGTACAATGACTTAGAAAAAACACATTAATATATATGTTCAACTGAATAAAAGTGTGTGGATTAAAAACTTGAAGTCAAAGGTTTATTTTTAGGCTCTAGAATTCTCCCTTTTTCTTTTTCTGAAACTACTTCTTCAAATCAGTTATATACACACTCGAAAAAATATGATTAATTCACATGTATAAACCTTTAACATGCATCATTAAAACAAGTTATGCATAAGTTAAAATTTTACCTTTTCACATTATACAAAGGAACACTACGCAAGCAGGCTATTGCAGCTCGTTTCTTGGAGGTGGACAATAGTTTCAGCCAACCTGTCCGAGTTGGGCGGGGATTGTGGGCCTAGTTGTGGAGGAACACAAACACACACAAACAAACCTTTCGAACTTTCATATAGTAACTAATAAAAATGCAATGTACAGATAAGTTAAATAAGTCAGATAAACGATGTTAGTTAACATTCCTTTTGTGAATGTCCAGAAGAAACATTAAAAGGAAAAAGGTACAAATCATCTAAAATAAAAAAAACATACTAAGCAAAACCAAAACGTTATGTTCTTTATCATCAAAAGCATGGTTAAAATTCCAGATTACCAGACCGAACTGAAGATAAAGTGTTGTTAGAATACTTACCTATCTCTAAATGTTTCTGCAACTAACTTGTTATTTTAATGGAGACACAATGGTAATATTAATAATTATAGAGTTTGTTAAATAGAATATGTGGTTGGTTATTTAATGCCAATAGACGCAGGTAGAGGATAAGACATTAACAAGCATGCTTTCACAGCATTTTCCAGGTTAGGAATGGATTTCATTAGTTAACATTGACAGTCCTGATATCTGATTACCTAGGTAGACTGTGAAGCGAGGTCATTCGGAAACAGGCAATTACAGCACGCTTTCTCTGAGTTGAAACCACGCTACGCCACACCCCTTTCTGCTGCCCCTGGGGGTGGTCAATCTACCAGGGAGGGGGTAGAAAGAGCAAAATATGAAGCACAAAGAAAATGAAACAAAAGGCGAAACAAAAAAGAAAGAAGCTTTAAATAAAGCAAACAATAGATTTTTAAGACAAGAAAGAATAAAACAGATAACGTATAATGTGAATAAATATCACTAGATTTAACACAGTTGGATATTTTCATAATCTTGTATTGTTATCAGTAATAATAAAGTCAGTAGTAAGAAATTACGAGAACAAAAATAAAAATAAAATTATTTCAGTAATCTTGCTTACATCATCATTATTTACAAAAAGCTTAACATCTGGGAGTAGAAAGATATAAAGAAAACTAAAAATAATATCTTATAAAACTCTATATAAACAAAACAATGTAAAACAAAAAATATATTCACTTAAGATTGGACAAACTTAGTTGCAATATCATGTAAAGATGAAATAAAACATTTTATTGTTAAATACTGCAAGTCTTCCAAAGAAGTAAACTAATTTTGATACAAGATTAGAAATCAAATTAAGGCTCCTTAACAACCCTAGGTACCCTGATAAGCTGCAAAGAATTGGAATACAGACAGTAATATTGCTACAAGTTTTTGTTTTTTTATATCTTTGATTTACAAAATAAGATTAGCTATAATTTACAATGGTATTTTTTCCCTCATCTCCTGGTAAGACAGACTGGATCATAAAATCTAATCCATTTTTTTTTCATACTATTTATTTTTTGGCAAAAAACAGTGATCAAACTTTTTGAGATCCTTTTCTCATAAGAAATTGGTCTTTAACTTTACACTTCATGATTAATGTTTCCCTTGAGTTATGGAGAAATAAAGTATGTATCAATTACAGAAACAATTTTTATCAGCTACACAAGTCTGAAAATAAAAAGCTGTAAAAGTCACTGTAGGTTAATAAATCATGAATATTAACAAGTCATCAACGTGGATCACAATACACATGTTTGCAACAAACATATATAAAAAAAGCTCAATTGTAAACAGATAATAACAAATTTCTTTGGACTTCAAAAAATGTTCATCCAACAGCCAGATTCCAATAGGTTGGGAGGCAACTGCAGTTGGTAGTCCTGTAGCTGGATAACCACTCATGGAAAATTTGCAGAGGTAAATATCCTCTAAAATTCTGTACACATCTGGCCTGATGAATAAGACCACATATTCCACCAATTCAAATTCAGCTGTTCCACTAATTCAAAGGTTTGGAGTTTCAAATCTTGGCAGGGTCATTCAAAACATTTTACCAGCATGGAAACACTATATGGTGTGTCTGGTGTATTAAGGGTTAACCCAATGGACCAGAACACTTGTGGGGGGTTATCTTCTGAAGGTTTCTACCTCACCCAATATATCTAAATGCACATATGACTTGCATACTTTTTATGATAGCTACATTATTCTTGTTGTGTAATATGATGCATTTTTCTCTAAATGGTCTTATTATATTTATTTACAACAATTTTAAAATGGTAACATAATATACAAAACAACTGACTGATGTAATATATGTTATAGACCATGCTTGCTTACTTTAAAAAACACAAACATATTCAGAATATGTTTTAATTATTTTTTCTAGCTTACTGCGTCACAGAAATAAACAAAGCAAAGATCATTAAAACTACTGAAAAAACTAATTTACTTTATTAACACTCTTAGTAAGCTGAATAATCAGAGTAGCAATGAAAGATTTAGATAGTTGTTAAAACAGTCTCATATATTATTATTTTAAACTATCTATAACCCACAAAACATTTGTGGTAGTTTTCATACCTTTTGCTTGAATTTTCCTTATTCTATCATTTTCATGCATACCATTTAAGCTACGCTTTCTTGCAAGCATTATGTGTTAGATTGATAAATCCTGGTCTATTTTATGCCGTCGGACAAATAAACTCACGTAGACATAACTTTATTTAACAAAACTACATGTAAAGTAAACAATAAAGTAAAGTAATGGTATTTATAATAGTGTACAGAGTATGAAACAGTTATGAACAGTCAGTGTATGACATGGTTTTACGAGTTGAAACAAATAAACTGAACAAAAACGAAGAGTAAAACCCATAGTAAAGAAAAAAAGTAGCTAAAATGTGTTTATAGCAGTCTGTGAAATGCACTGAAGAGAAATTATTGCAAATTAAAGTAAATGTAAAGTTGTAATGAAGGCAACTTTAGCTGAATATGCAGAAACATCTGAATGTGTGTTCACAAACTGATAAGCATATGGTTTTGAACAAACTGTGCACGCATATTTCAGAACTAAATAAGTCGAGAAAGCCCATAGAAATTATATTTAGTGTAATGTTAATTTTTTTTAGGAAGTTACATGCGGATTAAGTGTTGTTTGTGTGAAATACTTTGTAAATTATAATAACTTAAAGTTGAAATCAAAACCAGACATCATGTGATGACAATGACATTGTCCAATCGTGTACCATACTCATTGCATTGAAAAGTTTGACTAAGCAAAAAACGGGTAAGGTGATTTGTAAATGAAAAGCCAATATGCAATCCAGACTCCTTGGACAAAGGCCTTTCTAACAATACGAGATTTTTAGCATTTGATCAGAAAATTTGTGAGAAAAGTTCCAGACAGACAGATGCAAGCATATTATTTATACAGATAGAAACTCAGCATTAGTGGCAACTTACTACATTCAAGAATAGAGAATATATACTTATACAAAATACAGTAATTATAATTTTGAAAACTACTTGGTTCAAACTTTTCAATCTACTAGATTAGAATAAAACTAATTACACAAGCTTGAGTGAATTACCACTGCCTACTATGGGGTAGCAGGTATGAAACAGAAGTGCAAAAATAGGGTTGGAGGGTGGCTTCACTATTTATATGAACTTACTTTGTGATTCCTATCGTTTCTACAAATATAATGACAATACTACAAACTTGGTCAATCTGAAGTTCAGTATTAACTGCAGTGACTTGTTTCCTACGCTGTCTTTCTCTTAAAATATGACTAAAGGTCAGGAGTGATAACAGAGTATTAGTTGTTGTTACTTTCGTAGTATGTAAATATGTATGTATGTATGTGATATAATTTGTGATTGGTCAACGACAGACTGTCTAAATTGTGAAAGCAGTCTGGGGTGCTTTCAGAAATATTAGCTTCTGCTTTAAAGGTCCAAAATTTGTTGTAATGTGCTATGGTTTGATATAATTGTGTATGCTACATGTGCAGTGTCATACTTTATTTTCATGATCATTTAGTTTTATTTTCAGACATGCATTAAAATATGAAATAAACAGCACTAAGTGTGTTCATCAGACTTGTTTCTTCTTTTCTTCTACAGTTGTGTTTACATTAACCAACCAAATCTTTGAACCCCCCATTAAATGGGGGTAATTTACCTGTGTGCCATTATTACTCTAAATCAGGAATCCCACACTTATTACTCAGAAGTATTTAAGAAATGTATGGTCAAGGATAAAACTAATAGTTGAAATAAAAAACAAATAATTTTATGACATCCTTAAGCAATGTTAAACTAACTGTAGAAAGCTTAGTACAATAAAACAATTCTCTGGTGATATTTATTCTGTACTATGGTAAAATTTGACACTACAAGATGACAAACAGATTGCTTAACAAACCTTCCAAATGTTTAGATATCAACAAATACACAATAACTGTCAATTAAAATTTCTGACTCATAATAACTTTTAGATGTTTACAGAGATGTCTGGATTAATTTTTAATTGATATAAAATTGTCTCCTACAAGTGATTATTTTATAAACGTGTTAACGTACCCTCCCTCCCAAAACAAAACAACAAACAAAAACAATATTCAGCTGCATATGCAACATAACAAAAATGTTATAAATGTTAAGAAATAATTTCTGAACCAGAAAATGTTTCATACACAATTAGTATAATAAAGAAATTTATTTGAAATGTTTTTTATAAAAAAGTTAACGATTCTTTTATTTCTTTGTGTACGAATTTTCTTTTGATTTTCTTTGCAACATATATTTTAGAATGAAGATATGTTTGCGTCAGCGAGTCACATGACCACCGTGACGCAACGTTTCTAGAACTATCGTGTACTTTGGCG
>NW_013668727.1:71421-88855 GCF_000517525.1 Limulus polyphemus
TTGTTTGTTTGTTTGTTTGTACAACTCTCTTTTTAAACATACTTTACAATATTTTAGAATTGTTTATGGGGCAGTTATAACAATTTAGACATACAGTATAAACAATTATATTTAATTTGCTAATTTATTTAATATATATAACAATACAAATGGAAAACTTAAAATTCAACTTTTAATGAGCTAAACATGAATACTTTACATTTTCTTCATTATGGATAATGGTTTACAAAATTTAATTATACAATTACTTCAAGGTAGATGCTTTTTTATTTGCCCTGTGTAAATACAACTGAAATATTTATTCATGTATATTTAAAAACTCCTTTTTACTTCCATAAATAATTATTGGTATAACATTAGTTATATCATTCAGGAACTTTAATTTATTTCAGCCTACAACAAAACAAGCTAGTAAAATTTATAGATTAAATCTTTGATCATAACAAAGAAGGAGTTAATTGTGATTTAGTGTGAAAATCAAAAGAAATACAAACCATGTGAAGCCCATACAGAACCTTGGCCATATCAATAATCCTCTCAACTAGTTGGTCAGCAGTAACTGTCATTGTAGTGTGTGTTGACTTCTTACTACCAAGTTTACTATACAAATAGTGTTGCCAGCTCATATCATCACTAGGATCAATCTGCCAGAAAATAAAATTAACTTTATGTAAAGTTATAAATACACAAAAGTAATGTACCAGCTTGTACCATCAAGAGGATAAATGTGATAGAAACATTACATTTATATATATATATATATATGCTAATATTTACAGCATATGCATGTGCTCAGTGTAAATATGACAAAGAGAAATAGGTATAATTAAACATTACCTTGTCTGGCAGAGTCAGCTGAGTTTTCACATAATCAAATATGTCCGAATCTTGTTCCCTCTACAAAAAATGACAAAAGAAATAATGTTACTTTCCTATTCACATATAAAGCAAGTATTTTATTATGTGCTTTTTAATATTTTTGTTAACTGCATCTCTACTTCTAACAGTTACCTTCAGGAACTTTTCCTTGGCATGTTGGACAAGTTCTTGCTCTCGACCAGCAAAAAGATTCAAACCAACAGGGAGAACACGTTTTAAGCAGGCAACCATCAAGCTGGAAGCCACTTCTTTGTCTTTATCTCTTTTACCATCTCTTCGTTTTTTTACCTGCATAATGGATTATTTAATGTGATTATGAAAACAAAGAATCTTTTGTAATACCTATAAATCTGGTTTATAAATGACTTAAACAAAATTGATAATAATTAGAATTCACTTGCTTTATCTGGTTCACACCATAACAGTTATTGTTCATGAAAATTGGTGATATATATATATATCTAAACCACTACTACATCTTTTATAATCCAGCTGGCCTGATAATCTCTAATATTGGGCAAAAGGCCTAGTTGGCTCTGGATACGGTTGATGTACTGTGATTAATATATTATAAGATATTCTCCTTTGCTTTTTCTCAGAATATGAATGAAAACCAAAACTTCTCTGTCTTTGCTAATGATACACCTTTCATCTAATCAGAGCTTTGTGATAATGATAAGATTTAATCAGCCATATATAATAATTAACACCTACAAATATTTTGCACTAATTACATGTTTTATATACACTTTGCATTGACTACATTTTGATAAAATGTTCATTACTATTATATCAAAGATGATGTGTATATTCCACAAATTCCAACATTATAAAAAAAAATCTTAAACATGTCTTACCTTCTTTGATGATGTGGTGGTATGTTCTGTAGATTGTACAGCAGTTCGTCCTCTACCAGCTGCTGGCATGATCAGTGCCATATTGTCAATTTCATGCTGTGAGATAAAGTTCTGTTCCTCACGCCGGAAATACTGAAATAAACATACTGATCGTGTGAAAACTGAAAGAGACTTAACACACAATAAGTTTTGAACATGTATAGCTAATATTTTAACAATTACTAAAGTGTGAAAAAAATATCTATTTGTAATTACCTGTTAAGGAATGTTGAAATTTTTCTTTTCTTTAAATGAAAGCATATAAGGTTGTAAAATCAGTTTAATATCTTACAGAAAAAAAATTTGAATAACTTTATCAGGATAATTATAAAAAATAAAAGACTGAAGGGTATGTAAAATTATTGATCTTACTACGACAAT
The DNA here is from genome assembly GCF_000517525.1 of Limulus polyphemus. Classification (NCBI taxonomy): domain Eukaryota; kingdom Metazoa; phylum Arthropoda; class Merostomata; order Xiphosura; family Limulidae; genus Limulus; species Limulus polyphemus. The sequence continues at coordinate 73,578 of NW_013668727.1, forward strand.
AAGTAAGTTTAGTAAAGACAGCTAAGGTACTTAAAATCACAAAAAAAACATTAATGTTTCACATAGCAAATATAATAAAGATTTTTACACAAAAGCACAGTTTTCTCAATCTTTACTCAAACTAACATGTAAATAAACTAACTTATTGCTGAAAATGTCACTAACAAGAAATGTACCCAATTGATGAATCAATACATTACAATCATGATGTTTTTTAATTTTGTGTTATTGCATACTCCTATCTAGATAGTATGTTAAATTAGTTACATTGCTTATTATGTTACTTTTAGTTCTGATCTATGTAGTTAGTTTGCTTTAGTCAAAATTTGTTAATAAATAATATAGAAATCTACCTTTGTGTGTCATAACTGTAATAACAATTATCTTATGCTTTTTTCACATTACTTAGTAACTAGAGTGAACTGTTTCGTTATATTTTAAATTAAATCATTTTTGTTGCTGTAAATGTTCATCTTATCTCAAAAACTTTCTTTTAAACATTTACTTCTGCAATGGGTAGAGAACTTACCTGAGAGCGAGACCACAGGTTAAAAATGTGTGCCACATAATTGTAGAGTTGTTCTGCCTCCTTTACGTTATGTTTCAACCAATGTGCCCTACAAGAAGTAAAATCTTTGTTGTTATTCTAAGTAAAATAAAAAGATAGATACTGTGTAAGATAATAAGAATAAAACTAATAAAAGCATGACAATCGCATAAAACTAGTGACTAACTTAAATTAAGACTCATAAGGTAAGCAAAATATCAGTAATATTCAAAAACATATGTCATAAATATAATAATTTCTAGGTGTCATTTATTTTTGTTCTTTTAATCTTACAATTTATTAATTCATCCAAAAGACCATAAAATTCCCTTGAAAAACTAATGGGTAATGTTTATTGCATTTTATGAGTCCAATATTAAAAAGCACATGTTTTTCTATAAGATTAAAAGACCATAAAGTACAGACAATGGCATGCCTTTGCCTTAGTTAGCCAAACATTTTAGAAAAGAATCATTCCTCTGATTAGAAGAATTTTCAAATTATTGCAAGGTATGACAACAGCTTCAAACATAAATTCCATTAATTATCATATATTTGTGAAGATAACTTCCACACAAACAGCAGTGTTAGCACACAGCTGTATCTATTGAATATCATGTGTTTGTAACGCAGAACAAGCATTTGCTTCTCATTAAAATGTTAATAGCCACTAAAAAAGGCACTGATGATATCAAAATGATACAGGTTTTATCATAAAGAAATATAAGCAATATTTTTCAAAACACGTTTTTAAATCTGTTGTGTCCAGTAACTTTATATTTTAACAACTATACAGTTACCACCTCTTTTAAATATTCGTATCTTTAAATCTAATAGATATTATTTATCAGACAGTTACCAATTCTTTCAAATGTTGGTATCTTTAAATCTAATAGATATCATCTGTAAGGCAGTTACCAATTCTTTTAAATGTTGGTATCTTTAAATCTAATAGATATTATTTATCAGGCAGTTACCAATTCTTTCAAATGTTGGTATCTTTAAATCTAATAGATATCATCTATCAGGCAGTTACCAATTCTTTTAAATGTTGGTATCTTTAAATCTAATAGATATTATTTATCAGGCAGTTACCAATTCTTTCAAATGTTGGTATCTTTAAATCTAATAGATATCATCTATCAGGCAGTTACCAGTTCTTTTAAATGTTGGTATCCTTAAATATGTTAGTACATTTAAATTCAATAGATATCATCCATCAAACAGTTATTAATTCTTTTAAATGTTGGTGTCTTTAAATCTAATAGATATCATCTATCAGATAGTTATTAAATATAAAGATTGTACAAACATTTTCCAAACTCTAAACTACAAAGAATATAACAAACTTGGCTTTCTTGGTAATCTACAAATAAAAATTAAAATACTTTTAAAAATGATGAGATGAAGAAGTAAAACTTAGTAAAAAATGTAGGTTTTGAACTAAATAAAGAGAAACTTCTGATTATTTCACTCACCTCTGAAGATCCACATATTTTATCAAAAGAGGAAAGAAGGCATATATATCTCTAACAAGTAGAGAAAATTCCTGTAAGAAATTAAAATGTTTGATTTTTTTATCTCGACATCTTTCAAGATGAGATAAAACAATTCAATCACTGGAGAAAAAAAATCTTGAATTTAAAAACAAAATTATCATAAATTTTAAAACTTGCCATTCTAGCTGTCTGAATTTTTTTGTCTTTTCTTACAGTTTTCACCCTAATGGTAATTACTTAGAACCAAAGTACTTTATGTATGTTATTCAATTTAAATCCAGAGCTCTACCTCAGGGTCAGCCCATGTACCAAGTACTTCAATACTCTTACATGTTGGAATCTGTTTCACACTTCATTTTATAAAGAGTTAGGAACCGTAAACATTGATTTTTAGTTACTCTGGTTACCACATTAGTTACTCTGATTGACTTATGAACTAGCAAAATTGATTGTTAGTTACCCTGGTTACCACATTAATAACTTTGACTGACTTATGAACCAGAAACATTGATTGTTAATTACCCTGGTTACCACATTATTTACTATGAGTGATTTATAAATTAGCAACGTTGATTGTTAGTTACTCTGGTTACCACATTAATTACCCTGACTGATTTATAAATCAGCAACATTGACTGTAAGTTACACTAGTAACCACATTAATAACTCTGACTAACTTATGAACCAGTAATATTGATTATTGGTTACTCTAACTGATGACATTTTAATATTATGTACCTCTTGAAGCTGTCCCTCAACTTGAGACGTGTCATCAGTAGAAGACTTAAGATAGCCTCTCATTAGTTCCTCCTTGTGAAAAACAGCTTCTGCACGTGTAAAGATCTTTTCTGCTAGTGGTAGAACTGGTTCTTCCAACAGTGTTTCAGCAGAGTTGATGATGATCTGACCAGCATTAGCTAAATAAATTACAAGTTAGCATGGTAACATTATTTTTTTTTAGCTTAAACAGAAAATTATTTAATTAGAGAACAAAGATGAACAATTTATAAAAATAACAAAATTACACATATCTACAGATTAATTTTTCAACAGAAACTCATACACAAATAACCCACTTATTTGGAGAAGAGGGTTCTTCATGTATTTCCATGAAATATAAAATCTTAACCTACCAGCAATACTAATCATCCAGGGAGCACCTTCTGTCCCAATTTGATTCCTAATAAGGTTAAGTACATTCTTCAGGAGATTGTTGAGATGCTCACTTGTTACCATGGTAACATGGTTGCTGAAATAAGGATGGACGTTAGTTATACAGAAGAACAAGCAAATGTATATGCAAAGACACACAAACACAGATTCTGACTTGAAATAATTAGAACATTATTCCAATAAGGCTGATAATAAATCACACATCGCTGACATAAGACATTATATAACATAACAAAACACAGTATTTGATAACATATACACAGTAGTACTCTATGGCTTATCTGTATTTCAAAGTATTATACCATGTGACAGTTACAGATATGAAGTTATGAGGGGAGATATTATAAGAAGGGTGAAAAAAAGGATTATTCAAAATCATGCAAATGGTAAAAGTTTACATAATATCCAATTAAAAAGACACAAACTTAAATTTCCAAAAGTTTTGAAAATGCAAGTGAATATTTATTTAAAGCCCAAGACACTCACTAGCATTCAACAATGTTTATTTGGTATAAAAAATGTGCATTGATTAAGAATGTCTTACCCTGTTGTTAAGTTCACATTATCAGGTCCTTGATTCCACCAGAAAGGTAGATAACTATAGAAAAAAATCATAACTATTTAAGTGGAACAATGGATATATACGTTTAAATGCTATAGAACTGCTTGCTTATAAAACTTGTGTAAATGCTGTGGCAAAATTATTAAAAATTAGAAGCACAGTTTGAGTATCCAAATTAATATTTTCAAGGCTCTTTAAGCCTTCCTTTAAACCCACAATCTAGAAATTTACAGAAATGGACATACACACACATATACTAGACTGGCTTTGCCATGCTAAAATATTGAGATAGTTCAGGCATTACTCTTAAAAAATTTTCTTACTTTTGTACAAAACGAATTCTATTAAAAATTAGTATAATTATCAGTTACCTTTATATGCTAAGAAATCAGTTATCTTAACTACTGAAACAACAATCACAGATAAAATAGTTTAAACATTACCCATATTCAACATCACTATATGCTTCTTTGATAGATTGTTTAGGCAGAGTATTCATGATGAAACTTTGTAGAATGGACAGCAACTGCCTGTTATAGAGACACAAGTGCAGAGAATGATGTTTTGAAAGTCTTCTGCTTTTCGTCTTCAGGTCAGTGTGCATATGGTGTTGTTGGTCTTTATAGTATTCTGATGGATTGTGGAGAGCTTGTTATAATTGGTATATCTCTGTTTCTGATTGGAGGAGAGATTTCCTGTAGATTCAACCAATGATAGCCACAGTTTACTGACCTCTAATACGGAATCTCTGTTTAGTGAAGGTTTTATTGTGTTAACAAAGATTACAAATTAGAGGTGAGTAACCTGTGGCTACCATTGGTTGAATCTACAGAAAATCTCTCCTCCAATCAGAAACATGGATAAACCAACTAACTGTAACACATTCTCCACAATCCACCAGAATACTATTAAGAACAACAACGCCATACGCACACTGACCTGAAGACGAAAGGCGGAAGACTTTTGAAACGTCATCCTCTACACTTGTGTCTCTATAACAGGCTGTTATAGCAGTTGCTGTCCATTCTACAAAGTTTCATCATCACTATATGCTTTTATTATAGTCCAGTGAATGTTTACCACAATAAATTTAATACTGAAAAAAAAAAAAGATAGATTAATAGAATTACTTGATATGAACTTTTTGTACCCCTCTTCTGAAGAAAAAACATCACTAACCTGCATAACATGGGCAACATGACATCAATAATATGAGGAGCATCCAAATACTTGGAACCACTGTTCACAAATTTGTCCACCTGCTGCATAATATCCTCAACAGTTGGCATGCTAGTTTCTAAATCTGCCATCACAGCTATATGTAATCAAATATAGATATATATATGTTTTAATATACCACATGATCAGAGAGGTTTGTTAGCATCCAGTGTTTCTTATCTAAAAACCTAAACAACAAAATAAGTAACTTGAAATCACTTTTAGCTATGTACAGTCTTTCCTGATGCAACAAGGCACGAGTTCCACATCACATAATTAATGAAATAAAACATGGGTAGTCTTGATGTTCTTCTTTAATATACAGGAACTACTGGTAATCCTACAGCATTTCAACTAAGTCTGTGATAGTGTTAATCTTGGGACTTACTGGTTCCAGTCAACTTGTTCTCGTTACACACAACTGAATATGTCTAGTTAAACAAGTGTATACCTCTTCATTATAAGAAGTACATGATCTGGAACATGCTTAGAGTAAATGTTAATTTATACTTATGTACAGTATAAGATGGCTTGAACACAAGTACACTGGTAAGGACTTAAACCTGTGTACAGTAAATTATTACTTAAACACATGTATACCAGTAAGAACCTAAACAAATATATAGTAAATGATGACTGAAATACAAGCATGTATTGTTTACAGTTATTAAAGTCTTAACTTTTGCATCAAGGGAATGCTCCTGAAGACACCCATAATGATTATGTTTAACACAACTTATCTACTGTCGTGTATAATTACAAGTATTACAGCTTTACCTTGTGCTTCAAGGGAATGCTCCTGAAGACGTCCATGAATAGAGTATTTATTATGCTTATTCAAATGTGGTTCCATGAATGCAACAGGAAAAGTACTAGCCATTGCTCCCAGACAGTTTCCAATTGCTGGGCGATGCCTGTAGTAGATTATGAAAATAATTCCATGAATAATCTGATCAAAGTATATAACTAATTACAAAACATGCCAGCACTCATGGAGAATTTAAATAAGTTCTTGTACAGAATTAATAATTTTTAAGATCAACTTTGACACTGTTAAGATATGTCATTTTTACATATTTGTAATAATGACTTGGGCAGATGTACTTAATCACTCGGTGAGTCTTTTTTGTAACATTTATCCATTATACATCTGTGTAAATGTTAATTTTCTGAGAAAGTTGAACAAAAAATATATTCCATAATTTTCTGCATATAATATGCATACTTTTAACTAAAAGTTTATCTAGAAGTTAGGGTGCATATAATATATGGTAACGAATCAATTTTTTTCTACACCTAGCCCAAACCATTTTTTCAGACATGTGTTGTGAACGATAATGCATACTTACTAGGAAAAGTGCATTTCATTGGTATGTCTAATTAATTCTCTCTGTTTCTAAAGCATAAATGAGAAATGTCTCCCATTTCCATTCATTTTTAGTATCATTAAACATGACTTTTGGAATAAAATGATCAAGAAGTTAAGTCTTGAGATTTTTAAGATTTATTTACATGCACAATTAAAAATGTTTGGAAATACAAAACTAGTTATCTCGACATTACATTTGATATTCAAAACTAGAAATTGTTTTTGGTGAAATCTTCAAATTCTGAGTGCAACTCACTGTCCTTGAATGGTTGGTGCAACTTTCTACATAGCAAGTGTTTAGCAATTTTATAGATACCCTAACATTTATTTGCCGGCCATGATTGCAAAGGTAGCCAGCATTACAGCAAACACAGAATTAGACATTATACAAACACTCTAACATTCTTGTCATCAAAGGGTTACTTTGACTGCATTATTGTAAAAATCTTGGTGTGTATTATTCATGTTGATAAGACAAATTTGACTCTGTTCATGAAGATTAGAGTGTGTATTAAATTCAGAAAATTATGGTAAATGTCCTATGAATTACAAACATTTTAAAATCACATATAATATTCCACATCACTTTTGTTGTAACTGTTCTTACATTCTTCAGTCAAAATAAATAGATAAGTAAACTGTACAGGACCACCACTCTCAAAATAATACATAAAAGCATACCTCCCAGTACACATGTGATTTAGGAAAAATGTGTAGCAAGTGTGGAGTACGAGTAAAAGTATAGTAAATTTTGACTTAAGTGCATATAAACTAATTAAAGATCTAAACACGTACAGTAAGTGAGGTCTTTACTTTTGCCTCTTTCTTATAATGACTAAACGAGGACTGGAACACAAGTATAATAAGGGTACATCTCTTCTTTATTGTGAATAAATGACGGAAGAGCATTAACACAGTAAATGATGACTTAAGCACACATGTACAAGTGTGTAACTCTTCCCTATACTAAGTAAACAATGGAGGAACATATTTACAGTAAGTTTCCATGTGTAAAAAGTTCAGAAAATTCATGTTTGATACAAATAACATCCAGTTTCTTGAGGTATAATGTTATTCGGCTTCTTTATGAAGCCGACAAAAACATAACCCTACAATTTTTTGATTACCTCCTAAGAAACAATTTTTTAGGTTTTCAGCCCTATAAAATGTATTTTAACTATTCTGTAATTATGAATGGAATTGAATTCCACCAAAACATTTTAAAAATAATTTCTTGACTTCTTCCAAGTCTTTGAGTTACTTAAGTTTTATAGCTTTGTATACCGATTATACATACTGCAATGATTTTAAAATTTCTAGTTTACTAGTACACTGCAGGTTGTTTTAAAACTGTTCAATATTCAAGACTATGTATATTTTAAACAATGAGTTCTTGAGGAATGGTTAAGATCAGGATATAACTTGAAACTCGCAAGTTAAGATGGGTGACTCAAACTAACCTCATACTATATAGTTCAGAACTGAAATAATATTAGGGTTAGAGTTTCCTATGGATGGCTTCTGCTTTAGTATAAAAGAATACTCAAACTAACTCAATACTGTACACTTTAGTATTGAAACACTATGATATATTGGCATACCATGTGTTTTTACCTTCTTACAATAGACTTTTTCAAGACTTGTTATTCTGAGAAAGTTCAATTTTTACATAACATGTAGTCTAGAGAGTCATTAATTTGATTTCATTCTAGTAACCTATGTTTTTGTCATCCTTTTGAGATCACAGTTTATCTGCTTATGACTAATATGTAGTATAGCTGTAAAGCTGCACATTCTGCATGGATGTGGACAGCTGGTCTTCCAATGGTAGATCAGGTTATGAATTGAGGTTACAACCTCCCTTTTGTTTGAATGAAAATGACCAATACACGAGTCGTGCTAGTTGATCTGGGTAAGTCTGACATTACCAATTTACTTTTGTAATTTAAGGTTTACTTAGTCTGGAATAGCATCTCAACCACAGAAGTTTGGAAAGAAAGTGTGTTTACAATCCAGTAAAAAATGACCATTCATTATCCATAAGCATGTACACACACTATGTTTCTGTACACTGAGTAAATACTGCAACTTGTGGAGAAGGTCTGTCGACTGTGGGCCAATTTGGCTCAAACCAAAAAATCACCCTGGTTAAGGTTTGCGAAACCATTAGAGTGACCACTGGGCTGGCCAATCGACAGATAAATGCCACATTGGAGAATCAGTTGATGGGGTTGAAAAGAGAGCAACAGATGTCAGGCCTCACAGCTAATCTGGTTAAGTGTATATTCTATATGTATCGTTTGTTTCTTTTGGAATTTTATGCAAAGCTACTTGAGGGCTATCTGCACTAGTTGTCCCTAGATGGAAGGCAGCTAATAAACATCACCAATTGCCAACTCTTGGGTTACTCTTTTACCAACAAAAAGTGGGATTGAGTGTAACACGATAACATCCCCATGGCTGATGGGACAGAGATTGTGAGTTAAGCACCCTAACCACTAGGCTATATTTTATACATATCTACAAGTTATTTTTTTTCTTATTGTTCACTTTTGCTTATGTATTAATTTCACCTGTTTGTGGATGCTTGTGTGAATTACTTAGAACATATATAGTTAGATCCTTTTACTTTTATGTATTTTTGCTTATTATTGTCATTCATACAGTTTCCTTTCTTGGTACTTTTCACATACACCTTTATGTCTTTTAATGGTTGTTAAAAGGTTGTGCTATGTTTAGGGAACTTTGAATTAACTTTATATGTACTTAAAGGAAAATTTTGTGTCTTAATGTATATTTTAAAAGGATTAAATTAATATTTGTCACTCCTGAATGATTCATTTTGTCTTGTTTTAAATTTTGTCCCACTATGTAGTATTTGAAATTTCACTAATAAAAGATGATTCTCGAGTCATGTTTGTAATCTGTGTTGAAGAGTATTGCTTCCAATTTGTATTTGATGTTAAAGAATAAAAATGTTTTTTCATTATGACTTATGTATCTTATCATGCTGAAGTACTGTCAGTGTTATCAAATTTTATTTATAATTTCTTTGTGACTATTTCTAATTAATCCGTGCTGAAGTTCTTTTATTGGGAGGTTATCAGGAAATTACGACTTTTTGTTAAAGGGCTTTTACTGTGAGGTTGTGTGTATTGAAATATGGTTTTGTGTTTCATATAATGTTTAATTTGCAGTTGTAATTGTTATCTATGTTAAAGGATGATTATCATGTATCATATGATTCTATAATTAACTTTGTTCAAGAGATTTTCAATGTGTAATGCATCGTCATTAAATGGTTTAGTATGTTTATTACGATACTTGTTAAAAGTTCTTTTGATTATATAATGCATATGCATTGTAATTTCATTATTAAAGAGTTTGACAATGTATTGTGTTTCTTTGTTAAAGGGTTGTGTGTCTATATAGTTTACAAGCATTTACAGGGGTCAGAGAAAGTTACAGTCTGTGTACAGATTTAATGGTTTCAAGATTTAAAATTAATTGTTGACTTGAGGACAAGCCTGAAGTAAGTGGGGAAGGAAAAGTTTGAAATATCTACATTCTTGTTTTACTACAGAAGTTTTTAAAATTTGTTAGGTATTCTGAGTTTGTTCAATTTTCACATAACCCGTGGTTAAAAACGTCATTAAGTTGTTTTTTTATAGCAACCTCTATTCTTTATAGTCTCTTGAGATAACGCTTGGTTTGCTCATGAATGATGTGGCTGTAAAGCTGTACATCATGGTTTTGTCATTAAGTTGTTTTTTTATAGCAACCTCTATTCTTTATAGTCTCTTGAGATAACGCTTGGTTTGCTCATGAATGATGTGGCTGTAAAGCTGTACATTATGCATGGTTTTGTTTTGAATTTCGTGCAATGCTACACTAGGGCTATCTGCCCTAGCCGTCCCTAATTTAGCAGTGTAAGACTAGAGGGAAGGCAGCTAGTCATCACCATCCATCGCCAACTCTTGGGTTACTCTTTTACCAATGAGTAGTTGGATTGACCATCGCATTATAATGCCCCCACAGCTGAAAGGGTGAACATGTTTGGTGTGACGGGGATTCGAACCCGCGACCCACAGATTACGAGTCAAGCGCTCTAACCACCTGGCCATCATTGTGCATGGATGTCAACAGCAGTGTCCTCCATTAACAGTTGAGTTAATAGCTTTATTTAAATGTAAACCATCCATTCCAAAAAGCACCTTTTTCCCACTGAACTGATCCCATAAATCCAACCAGTCAACCTGCTCTTTCTTACATATTAACTTAAGGCTAGAATTTAGCCTTAGTGACATACTTATAATTTCATTCCTACAGTTAAGTTCTGGCAGTATCCCTGAAAGAATACTGCATCTTTTGCATGCAAAAACTTAATTTATAGTGTAAACCTTCAGTATTAACAAGGGAGATCCCATGTCAACAGAATCCCAATAATGTTACTGGCTCCTAGCATCAGCATGGAGATGAAGCCTCCACCCCAGAAGTGGTTGAGCAGCCACCAACCAACCAGTCCTTTAACTGGCCCCAGTGGCAGGGTGATGTATCAAAGTTACAACTTCCTTATGTTATAATGGGAATGACCAATCATAGGGTAGCACCATTCACTTTGGGTAATGTAAAGTTTAGTCAGTCTGGAACAGTAGCTCAAACAAAGCAGTTTAGAATGAAGATATTCACAATTTAACAAAAGTAACTGTCTGCAAGCAAGTACACACTCTGTGATTATGAATATCAAATAAAGATCATTCATTGTATTTTTGTACTGTTGTGTTCATTCTCTTTATTTAGTTCTCACAAACTCACTTACTTAAGGAACTCAGAATTACTTTGTGATACGTATTTTGTGAAACATTCCATTATTTTGCAGACCTATCTTGTGGCTCTGATGAAAATCAGTTCAACCTGAGAATACCACAATATTATCAGGGCTGGAATTTTCTATGGTTGGCTACCACCTTGATTTAAAATGTCTTTAACACAGAAGCCAATAAAGCCTACTTGAAATTAAGATAGAAAACATCCATACAAAATTCTAAACATACCATGTTTATGCAGCATGGAATTTCAAATAAACAATACTGCAGAACCAGTGATTTTAGTCAAAATGTTTTAGATACATTTTAAGTATATATTTTAAGAAACGTCCATGATTATAGTATTAAATTATATAGCAACTGGAATATTTTTATCTGGTAATTCATTCCATGGAAACCTTATAAACCATCTGTTGATAACCTTCCAACAAATTAAAAGTTTAAAATATTTATTACTAATCTCTACTCGTTACTAAAAACATATCGATAAAAATATGTAAGTTATACAAACAAACTTTATAATGTGAAAACAATATTCACATTAGTTGGACAGACAACCGAGTATCTTGTCTTGTTTATTTATGTCAGAAAATACAAAAAAAAACCACCTCATAAACCTTTTTTCATTTTAATAAGTATGTGCAATGCCTTACATAAACTAATATTTTTTCTTTAATATTACCACACGTAAGTCATTGTTACAGATAATGAACAAATCTATCCTAGTAATTAGCTTGCAGGATTATCTTCATAGCCTTTTTATTCTAATTTTAATTATAAAATTAAAAACAGGAATAGAACAGTATTCAAACGGTACCTGTCAATTTCAGCCTTGACAAATTTCCTATACACGTCAAAATAAAAATAAAATATCTGATTAAAACAAAACAAAAAATAAAAGAATATATGATAAAAAAATAACAAAAAATTTAAAAACATATTAAAAATAAACATAAGATAAACAAAAGTTTTTTTATTTTCAAACTTAGGAAAATAAGAAGATAGTATTGATTTTCAAAGTTTAATTTGTTGTTTTTTTCAAAAATGCATTCATTTGCAAAACATACTAATACCACAAATTATTTTTATAACAGTCTCACATTAGATTCAAAACTGTTTTAATAGTAGTGGCTATAAAAAATTACATATATATATAAAATAAAAAAATAATAAAATTTAGAAATCAATATAATCTAAACATGCATAACTAAACATAAGTAATTCATATCTACTACACATCTTTTCAGTTTTATCCTCTTAAAATCAGACAGTATATCTAATTCTTTTGCATGAGGATGGTGTTCATTACCTGTCACCAGCCAGTTCTGGGTTTGTTCCAAGAATGTACAAGCTGTTCAGGATTTTGTAGCAAGCAACCTGGATGTCATCCACTGGTGGAATAAAAGAGGTTTAACTTATTTTTCGAAAATTTCTTGTTTTATCTTGTGGTGTAAGTAATATCTGATTAAAACATTTTACATGTACAAAAAAAACAAGTTAGAAAAAAGGGCTCAACCAGATAAATTTGTGATAAACCAAGTATTCCTCATTTATTTCTTGTTTAACTTGCCAATAAATTTTGCATTACATCTTTAATGGCAAATTATTTTGAAATAACTTAAAAATAAGATACCTCCTAAAGTTGGATTCAAACCCCACCTGTCAGGGGAAACTATCAACACAGATGCAGCATCTTAGGCAACTCCACCATTCAATAATTTCAGTTTTTCCATATGACCTTTAGACCCTTTAGTCATCATTTTTAATCTGATTTAGTAGAAAGCAATTTGCCATTAAAATTATCAAAAAAACATTTACAAAAAATACTAATATATGTGCTACAGTTATCAATAGTCCCTAGTTCAGGAATTGTGTTTTGTGTTGGTCGTCCATTATTTTTGACAGCTTATTTCTCTTAATATAAAATAGATATGAAACTACTTTTTGTAACGTAATGTAAAAGTATTTAGGTCTGTTCAGAAACATAAGGAAAGTGACATTTTGGCATTTGGAACAGCTGTGGCAACCTCAGATTAAGCCAAAAGCTCGGTCCTTTATATAATATCATGGTAATACCACACCTCTAGATTTGACAAAGGTTCAAGATATTTCTTTGCTTTTTTTTTCATACAAAACTTCTGTTTTATCTAGAAATAAGGTCACTGTTAAAAAAAACATTTTTTTTCAAGTTTGAATAATAATCCTTTGTTCTTTATATGTTGTTTATCTTAAGATACTAAGTTATTTGAAGTGATTAAAGAATAAATTTATTTTAGTTTTTCTCAGTCATTAACCTCATTCTTTTTTAAGTGACTGAAGAACAATTGTATTTATTTCTTTCGACTTTACTGTAGAATTAGATTATTGAAATAGAGTCTGATGTATGTAAGAACTATGACAGATTTACTTTTGTATTATGTTACTCTTTTTTTTTGCAAAGAATTTAAAGCACCAATAAATAAGAGTTATTTAACCCTTGCAGACATTCTTGGAAAGAACACTTACATAGCAAATCACTTCCAAATTCACAAGCTGCTAAATGATCAAACATGGATGTTAGAACTGGCAGGAGGACAAGCTGGACATAATTTAATGATGATGAGGTTTTTAATGTAGTTCCACGTAAGTGGCTATACTTTCCCTGTCGTAGATTGATCACAGTTTGAGCAAGATCTTCAGCTGAATTGTTAAAGAATGTCAGCATTGATGTTTTTACAAAGTCTGGACAATTCTTGGTGATGGTTCTAAAAAACAAAAATTATATTAATAAAAGAATAACCTACAAATCTTTCTTTCAAGTTTTTTTAAGACTAATGTTCAAAACTCCTTATTACTTAACAAAAGCTTTAAGTACTTTAATGAGATAGATGCATTTGGAAAAATTTTCAAGCGTTCCCTTACAACTACATATATATCCCCTTAAGACCACTAGACCGAGCATTATTCAAGTAGACATGAAACTGATGGAGAATGGAAGCATTGAAAGAGTTGTAAGTTGTTCAGTCATTTCACTAGGCTTGGATAATGAGCTTAAAATAATAGTTGGTGTTTTTTCTCCAAACGTTAAAGTATAGAGTGTTCTAGTTACAGATAACATACACAATAGTTACAAGTATTGGTTAAATGTAAAGAAAGTTTGTAGACTATGGAAAAATATTCAAACAGAGTCATGTTTTATTGTCTTTTACTAACATTATATTTACTTATTTACTCAATGTAACCAACATTTTGGGCTTTTCATTAATATATCTCATCATGTGGTGACATGAATTGAATTCTTATTCTACATTTTAAGACATCTTTTGTAGTATACCTGTTTCTGAAAGTTGAATTTTTTTGTTAAAACTTTTTCATGTAATCATGAAATATTTTGACGGCTGTAATTTTGCTTTATAAAATTAAATCTCCTAAATACCCAATATGCCCCTCAAAATGTAATATTTCAAGCTTAAAGAGTCCATATGCATCTTGAAGCATACTAAACATCATAGAATATTTTTCCTAGTTATATTTTCCCAACAAAACAAAAACAAACCTTGCATCAGTTGCTCGTATCAGGACTTGCAGACAACGAACAGAAATACGAGCTTCACTTCCAAAAACACTAAGTTTTGCTCGTAGCAATGAAGCCAGCTTGCAGAATAAACTATAAGAAATATAATAATTTTTAAAATTTATTAAACAAGTAATCTCACTTATGTCTAAGTAAACAAAAGATGCCATTAATTTTGTTCAAAATTTTAATTAATATTTTGCCTTTATTAAAGATAACCAGTGAAGTATACCAACAAATTACTTTGACATGACAAATATTTTGTTATACAAGTAGTTAACATGTGTAAAGGTACAGAAAACAGCAGTGAACGGTAAAACTGAAACATGTGGGTTAATTTTGAAATATTAGGCTATTTTAATCACATATTATATATTCAGAACTTTTGTTATTTGCAAAATATTAATACATTATCATTGTTAAATGTTCAATCGAACATCAATATTCAACAACCAGAGGTTTTGTGCACATAGCAGGAAATGTAAACTTTTTTGGGTGGTGTGTGTGTGTGTGTGTGTGTGTGTGTGTGTA
>NW_013668727.1:89742-98736 GCF_000517525.1 Limulus polyphemus
AGAGAGAGAGAGAGAGAGAGAGCAGAAATGTGTGTTTGTTTGCACCTTAACTTCTCTGAGCCTATTGAGCCAATCTCAACCAAAGTTTGTATGTAAACACTATGAACTATGGGGAATGTCCCAAGGGGGTTAAAATTGAACTTAACCCTATTTCTATTTTGTAAATCCTGTTGGTTAATTACTCCCAGCCTATTGAATAAATCTCAAACAATCTTGGCAGGTTGACACTTTAGACAATGTTGAATATTCTAAAGAGTTTCAAGGTCAAAGATTGAAAGTTGCTGGACTGTTTCTCAAATGACCATGCTTTTCTCATGGTCAATGAGATGTAGGGTGTCCAAGGGTGGGATCATCTCGAAATTTTTATTTGTTGGTAGATGGAAAGCAAACTGCACATATTGTTTATGAAGAAGCTTTGTTATAATTTTAAAATTTTGAGATAAAAATTTATGTTCAAGTTATTACTTTGAAATATATGATTGTTGTTAAACTTACACTGTTGATGGGATTTTAGCTTGTACTTTCTATGAGTAGAAAATACGTTTCAGTTATACAGTAATCTTTGTTTGCAAAAATACAGTTCAGTTGTAAACTCATAAAATATAAAAAAATGATGAGATTTACCAACTATGAAATAACAGTTGGTTTAAAAACCTAATTAATTTAGACTTAAAAATCACCACAAGAAACACTTATATGGAATACAAGTGTGGTAGTCAGTGTCTGATTAGTTAAAAAAGAATATCTAGTACTAGCTAAAATGTTTACCCTGTAAATCAATGTTACTCATTATTCAGGAATTGATGCTAGAATGCATGAAGGCTAAAAGCTAGTAGTGTTTTAAAAATAGAAATTAGATAAACAGTAGAGAGCTCACCTTACTGAAAAACTTCACATCCCTTGTGGATGTTTTGAAGCTGCTACGTCGGCTGTAGTTAGCACTAGGTTTCAGCACCTTCATGTTAATAGCTGCTACATCAAGGTACTGCAAAAGCTTTTCCAATAAAGAGGATGCAAATCTTCTCTCTCCAGCTGTTGATGATGTTGTTTGTTCAGACTCTGTTCCATGTCTTTTCTTCACACTATAATCATGGGGTTTATTTTGAACATCATGAGCATCTTCAGCTTTCTGACGTAGCCTGACATTGGTATGATTCATGTGCAGCACAGTCAATCAAGCCAAGTCATGCCATCAGGAAGATTTCCACAAGTTCATGGTAGTCAGTAAAACATGCAGGAGATTTTAGCAGAAAACAGAACGATACAAAACCACATGGAGATATACAAGGTGGAAAAGCAGTAAGAGAAAAAAAATGGATGACTGACTTTTCTACATGCAAGATTCTAAAACCCAGAATGCACAAAAAATTTTCAAGCAGAACGTATATATATATAAATTTCAAAATCACCATACCACATATAAATAGATTTCAAGTTAAAGTTTAAAAACCTTTTGTGTATATAAAAAATAATAACTAATATCCATATGATAAAGCAACAATTAAAATATTACATAAAAAAACTACGAATCTTTTAAATATTAAATCAATAAAACAAGTGATAATTTTTTAACACAATTTTGTGTGATCCCACAGTAGCCAGATAAATTTACTCATGTATTAAACTGAGTTATTATTGTTGATTAAGATGGAGATCTTGTCTGTAGTTGAATATATATAATCACTAATGATCCCACACTTGCATATTAAAATCAGCAGCTGCTCTGATTAAGATGTAATATCTGACTAGGTAGAAAAAGATTCATTAAACATATTCTACTTTTAGCCAAAGATTCTATTTGATATAAAAATTAGATAATAGGTTGAACAAGTGGCAAGTTTTTTATAGTTATTTGAGGAAGGATGACAATTTTGAGCTAGTACTCTTTGTCAGATCATATAGCTTACAACCATTGTAAGTTATAAGACCTGTGGAAGAGTGATAGCTCGAAACATCATCCTTCTTTGAATGAAAATATAAAAAAACTTGACAATTGTTCAATTTATTATTTAATTTTCATATTTTCGTTGCCTATGCAGTTTTAACTATATTTGATAAAATTGGTTTGAAACTAAGTTTATTAGAATTTTTTTGGTATTTTTATCTCCATTATCAGATATGTAGCTTGAAAACTGAAGGAAACTTTAAGTGACCGTAGGGATCTGGTGAAGAACAAGAAAATGATTAACTAATACTGGAAAAGTTGAGAAGTTGAATGACATTCCATTAGAAACAAAAACAATAACTTTAAGTCAAGCAAAATAAAATCTGAGCAAAGCATAAGAAAACGAATGATGTAACAGTTGATGCTGATGGTAGCACTATACAATAATATGATGCCAGAGATACAAAACTAGCAACAGAAAAAAAGCCCAATGAATTCAAAATCGATATTGTAAAAAAAAGTAAACAAACCATAAAAAACAGCACATGTAATTACAAAGCCTGTGCAGGTATTTCAGAAACATTAACATAAAATCATGTAACTATAATGTTAAAAATCGTGCTAATAAGCATATCATGCAATCAACCGAGAATAAAACTGGTTTAGTGTCATCAACTTTTATAATCCTACAGAAATGTCATGGTAAATATCCTAGGTGTTTTAATACTGATATAATCAACATGCTGAAGTGTCAGGTAATATCATACGTGTTTTAACAGAAATATGATAATCCTACTAAAATGTCATGGTAAATATCCTAGGTCTTTTAATATAGATATAATCATGATATTAATGTCAGGCAAAGGTTCTATGTGTTTTAAGAGAAATATGATCATCATACTGAAATGTCAGGGAACTGTCCAACATGATTTAACAGAAATATAATCACCATATTGAAACGTCAGGGACCTGGCCCGGTGTGTTTTAATAAAATATAATCACCATGCTGAAATGTCAGTTTATGTCATATGAGTTTTAATAGAAATGTCAGATAACAGTCCTATGTGTTTTAAAACACATCTTATGAACATCTTATTGAAACATTTTGGTATATATAGGTATTTCGATAAAGATATGATAATCTTACTAAAATATATAGCTGTAATGACTAACTGTTTTATATTCTAGATGTTTTAACAGGAGTATGATCATCATACTACAAAATATCCCTGTAATGACTCTTTTAGAAATCACACAATTATTTAATTCTTTTATGCATAACAAATCATTTTAAATGTCACTTGTGTTTGTCATTTAAATTATTATATATTTCTCTAAGCTACATGTACAAACTTTGTTTCATCATTGAAAATATAATGTGATAAAAAAGTATGAAACTTCAGGTCTTATTACTTACAAGCTACCTGATTCCTTATCTCGAATTTTTGGATGAATAGCTCAGTTTATTTATTTAGGGGGGGGTCAAAGAAGTTCAAGGTAAGCATAGCTACATACCCATAAACCTGAAATCCTTCATACTGCAGATATTTCAGAAGCTCTTGAGAGCGTTCTCTGTTCTTCCTTTTCTCTCTATCTGTCAGTAAGTCATAAGGAACCATTTGAGGATGAAGACCTCCACCTGAAAGTTAAAAATTTCTTTAAGAAAGACACAATTATTAAATAAATTTAAACATATCTTGATACTTTGATACATAAAAAAATATATATATATCATAACTGAATACCATATTAAACTGTACTATATCAATTTGAATAAGGATATGTTGTCAGCCCCATCAAAACACTGACATTTTAGAAGGACTATGAAGTAAAAACATATCTTCTTGGTAAAATAATAAAAAACATTTAAGACACACTTGGATCTTTTGCCAAATAGAGCAAGAGGTTTTATAATATCAAACTGTGAACAAGGTAAAGTCTATTAAGAGTGGAGATGTTATTCAGATTACAAGAAAACCAAAATTAGAAGGGGTAAGCTTAATGTTCATGATGTACTGTGTATCAATTCTTGCTCTCCACAGCCATTACTTGGCATGGAAACAATTATATAAAACTGTAAAACATTTATATTGTACAAATAAAAGGTGTAAGTGAAGCCTACCTTTAAACCCTCCTGTCCATCCATCTAACCACAAGCATTGTAAAATATATTACAAATATGACACCAAGGAACAAACAAAAATTCTGAAACATGAACAATAAATACATAAAATGATACAAGAGAACTTACAGATTATACAACTTAAAGCAATGGCAACCAGTTCCACTTACCAAGTTCTTCTTTCATCTTCTTGGCCCACAAATCATGAGCATTTTCTGCTAATCTTTCAGACATGTTCTAATGGGGACAATAACGAAAAACAATTCATGTCTAGTGATTTCTACTGTAATAAACACAAGTTTTTATAGTTCTGAACGTGGAAAGAAGAACTGTTTCAAAGAGAATACAAGATATACGTTTAAATATTCCAAATACACTACGTATAGTTACCTGATGTTTTTGTTTTTGGAAATTACATAGCACAATTCTTGATATCAAATAGCAGTGTTTTATCTATAATATTTAAATACACTTTTACAAAAATTCTATATAACACAACCACTTTTTGCTAAATACAACTAGAAATATAAAAAAGTATACGTGGTCACTATCAAAATTTAAACACTCACTTGCATATCTCTGCTTAGCGTTAGATTGGACATGTCTACTGGTTGGGGGTTGTAGTTATGTGGAGAATCACCTGACTGAAAAAAAAAAGAAGACTTATTGAATAAGCACAAGATTATGGTTATCCTAAAAAAGGTGAAAATTGTAATGAGCAACTTTAGGATGTTTAGATCATTTCTGCTTTGTTTACATTACCAACAACCACAGAGTTGGAGTCAAACATGAACAATCAATTAAAGCCCTTAAAACCAGGAAAGGACAAACAATCACAACCTACAACCACTACAGAAAAAATATAAACATGTATACAATGTCACATACACAGACACATATACATACATACTGAAACATTTTTATTTTTTACCTTATAATAAAATACCATCCTCTTCAGGTAGCAATGAAAATAAACATACATTTTAGAACTTACACCCAATTTGAAAATACCTTTTTTACAATTTAAATACATAAAAGCAGAATACATAAAATAATTAACTTTCTGTCCAACTGTTTCAAAGTCGACAATTCACTTGGAAAGGAGAAAAATTAAAAAAAGAAAGTTATGTGTGTGTTGGGTTAAATGTTATTTAATTTAAATAAAAAGATTAAAATGTATGAATAACAAAATTTATCAGTATTAACCAAAGTTCTGTGTTTCATGTTTAATAAGATCATTATCTTAACAGCCAAATTTTGTGCAGTTAAAAGCTGATTGAATTGTGATCTCCAAGTTTTGGGAAACTTTTTCATGTATTCCAGATAAGCAGCCATATACTCAATGAATACTTTAACACTTAGAGGACTATCGCAGAGTCCGATGCACACTCTGGATCCAACCAATTACTCCAATGACTGTTTACTGTTAGAGTAACACACCATCTCATGGCATACATTGATTACGTAGCAAAACTATGAACAATTTCATATTTACTATAATTTTCATTTTTAGTCTTTAATGTATAATGAGAGTAGGAAAATAGAATATAAACTAAAATCCACACTAGACCTATTAAATATTTGAAATATATTTATTTATATAGAAAGACTATCTGTAATTAAAAAAGACAGTTAATATAATATGAAGTTATTTGTAGTTGGGTACCATAACTGGGCAACAGTACCTGGTAATGGAAGATGCAGCCAGATGCAGAGTGTATGTTACACTACTCAATGAAGGACTGTTGGGGGTAAAATTACACTTTTTTTCTGTGACACCAATAACTACTTTACAGTGGTTGCTTAAAATAACTAAAAGATTTGTACGAACCATCCTGTACTTACCACATGAGAAGAAGTGTGGGACATGGTACCTTTTCCTCTGTCTCCCAACTCCAGCTTCCAGCCAATTGCAATTAAAGCTTTCAAAGACTCTCTTATTGGTTCTTTATAACGTTCTTTTTCCTTAATAATAATAAAAAGAGATAGAAAGAAGTTTTAAACAGGTTTATAGAATTTTCTACTTTTAAATTATATAACCATAATAGAACTGATTTTAGCAGTCTCTTCTTCTAGTTCATAAAATTCTAAAACTTCATTTAAGTAAGTAAAATCATTCAATGGAACCTTATGATAAATATCATTACAAAAAACATTTTTAAACAAAAAAACTATGAAAAAAACAGACAAAAGTTTGTTTTAAATATCAATTATAATAACTACAAACATTTGGCTCCATTACCCTGATAGATGCTCTACTTCTGAAAGTTTTTTACTGGTATTGTTTAAGTATAGAGAAAAGTATATATATGTCCAACTTGTCTAATCATTCTTATTATCCAAGGGCTATAGAGATGGGTGATAAGTATTATAACAGCTAACTTTGACTTAGCAAGTTTCTAAAAATAAAAATAAAAGACCATTCATATTGGATCAGAAATAAATGGTAAGACACAAGTCCAATGGCCTGGAAATTGCTACTGGCCAAGATTAAGTTAGATTTCATCTTATTGAATAAATGTTGACATTTGTTCTAATTTTTTATTCCTTACTCAATTCTACTGTAAACTCCAAGTATTTGAGTGCATGAGGCAATGAAAACAAAAAAACAGAACAATCATTAGGGAGATCATAAAAATCAGTAATAACCTGAGCATAATTAAGTAAAAACAAGTAGCTGCCACGAGTTCACAACAATCCATGTGTGGAATGAATTTATTTTATGTGCACAAGTATCAAGGCAATATGTGGATGTGTGCTACCAGTTATTTTTTGTTTTTTTTTAGACCATTGACCCTATTGGATCATTAGGCTGCTTTGCAATGCTACCAGTTGGTTATTTGAGCTTTAGGCCTATTGACTGCCAGGGTCATTAAGACCATCAACGTGTTGAGACTCCTCACCATTACTGAGAATGTGCATGACTGGAATAATTAAGTGTATGGCACTTGACTATCTGTTGTGCAGCCATGCAGCTTAGAAGGAACACTGGTTTACAACATGTTGTTTCTCTAGACTAAAGCCTTGATTTTTGTATTTAAAGAATCAAGAGGATAGAACCAACTATAACTTAACAACTGCATTAATGAACAGAGAAAAAAACTCATGCATGTAATTAGAGACAGTTGGTTCTTAGCTAATACATGGTTTTAAGATGCAAAAGCCTAAGATGTCCAAATATAAAAACACAGCTTACATTTACTTGAGCTATACACAATATGTGTGCAGCAAACTTATTTTCTTCTGAACATTGTCACTTTCAGAGACAATTTACTTATGAATAAGCTAACATGGTATATGCATTCATTTTTTAATAGTGAAAGTTTTACCTCACTGCAGTGAGGCAATAAATGGGAAGCCAGGAACTAATAAGGAGTGTTAAGGTGACATCATTCAATAAGTACTATCACTCAGGAAGTTTTAAAGAATTTAATGTTTTCATAAACTTGTTCTGGGTTAGGCATTTTCAGAAGCAGCAAAAGACTATCTAAATAAAGGACTCATTCATTTGTTTTGGCTCAAAGCTACACAATAGGCTATCTGCCAACTACAAGGAATCAAATTCTGGATTTTAGCATTGTAAGTTTTAAACTTAATGCTGATCTGTTGAGGGACAGACTCATTCATCGTAACTAATCTTTACATCATTAGAGCTAGTTGAGAAGTAAAATGGAAGTCAGGGCAAATAAATATTTTTATTATAGCCTGCATTAAACTCAGTTAGGGATGGGCTTCAAATGTTCCTTACACAAACTTTGTTTATAAAGCAAAACAAATTCAAAATTCCTGAATTATTTTTCCCTGATATCATTAAGTATCAAAGATATCATTTTTTTATTGTTAACACAGATAAACATATAATTCAGACAGTCTGAAGATATAATTACATTTCTATATATGAACACTTCTGTAAAATGTTGTACTAGAAACCACCAAATCACTTACCCATTCAGCCAGAAGATTGTATGGTTTCAATCTAGGATGCATTTTTCTTTCATAGTTCCAGTAATCACCATAACTCCACCCATTTTCAAACTGAAATTGAAAATACACTATAGCTGTCTTGTCAATAATATAACTTAGTTTATTTTGGTTACAAAAGTATCTGCTGTGACATAAATAAATACACATATATATATATATACTCCACCATACAAACATGTGTATCTAAAAACTGAAACATATTTATAAATGAAATTTCAAAACATCCTAATATAATTAAAATGTACTAAAAGGAAGAGGTATGAAGCACCATCTGCACCTTTCTGTTTGCCCAAGCATCATGATAATGTTCAGCAAATTTCTGTACAACATTGTTCAGTTCCGGATTCAGCTGGACACTGAAACAATAAGAAGTAATAACCTTTATATTTTTCAAAACTTATTGTTATTTTTAAAACACATATGTATTAAAAATTAATAACTGATATAGTTTAAATGGGGTCTAAATTGAAGCTTTAAAACTCTTCATAATACAACCATCATACAACGAAAGAATGTGCAGTCACTTTTATTCTGGAATTCTTTACATATGTTTTGAATTTCGTTTAAAGCTACATGAGGGTTATCTGCACTAGCCGTCCCTAATTTAGAAGTGATAGAATAGAGGGAAGACATCTAGTCAACACCACCCACTGCCAAATCTTGGGACTATTATTTTACCAATGAATAGTAGGATTGAATGTCACATAATGATGCCCCCATGACTGAAAGAGCGAGCATGTTTGTTATGATAGGGATTTGAATCCACGACCCATAGATTGTGAGTTGAGCATCCTAACCACCAGGCCATACCAGGTCATCCCTAAAGTGTAAGTACAGTTCTTTTAAATTTGAAGTTACATCTATTTCTTATTAAGTCAGTTCTATGTATTCTTGAAAAAAAAAGGTCCACTATCTTAATAGTATCTATTAAGGTTAAACCCACACTAAAAAAATGCTATGTCCATGGGTGGGTTTCAAATTGCACATGTCACAACTTTTACAG
>NW_013668727.1:99255-105031 GCF_000517525.1 Limulus polyphemus
GAATTCTGTGTTTTAGATTTTCTTTCTCCCTTATAACGGTTTCAGAAAATCCACCAATTAGAAACATAGAGATTAACATGCCAGAATTGAAAATAAAAGCATCCCACCTTTTTTATTTTCTGAGATACCAATAAACTTGTTATACCCACCAGAAGCTCCTTCCAACTCTTCATGCTTTTGAAATTACTTATTTAATCTTGTTTATTTGTCAATGGTAAATGTTTTTATCTGGATAGAAAGGCCATTTTGTAAGCTACGTGATTATGATATCTTTATACAAATTCATTTCAATAAAAGGCACTATTTCCCATGCAGATTTTATTTGAGTAAAAACAAAGTTGGCACTCCAATAAGTAATGAAATCCTTTTAATGGTCAATTGGAAAGCCAAATAAATTATAGTAGTTTTGGGGAATTCTATTTGAACTATTTTATGTACTAAAATGCATATTTTAAAGCTATATATATATATTATTTTTTTAGAGAATCAACTTAGTGAAAAAAATTTCTGAATGCAAACGAGTCTGAATCCTGAAGTAATTGCTAAATTTCTTATTTCTTATGTTTATTTAAGTTTATTATAAACTTATTATGTTAAATTAAAAAAACATAATTAAAAAAATAAACAGTTTTTTTGTCTCAAGGATCACATGACAAATGAACATATATAGTTGAAATTTGAATGATTTAACCTGAAATTTTGTCTAACCTAAACTATTCGCTCTTGAGCTGTGTGATTTAATGCTCTTCATGGTAGTTAGGTATGGTTCAAAGAGCAAAAAAAATTAAATTAAATGACAATGCATGTAAACTGTTACAAGCCTGAATCTGTTTAGAATAAATCATTCTAATTTTCTGTTACACCCTATAGTAATTCTAGGAAGAAAAGAGGACAACTTGGATTTATTTCTTTTCTTTTTTTTTATTGGTGGTAATAGGTTGGCCAAATGAACCGAGCCTGTATAGTATTAGGGTAGATAAAATAACAGGCAAAATAAAAAGTTTTACTGAAAATAAAATTTTGATATTCATTTAGGATGATCTGAGAGGTTAAGTAACTGAAATATGAAAATGTGTTTCTATTTTTATCAGGAAAATCACTTTGCACTCAGACTAGTCAGAATGTGAGTCAGACTAACTAAAGTAAATTCAGAGACAAATCTTTCGTAGCAATACCTTATTAAACTTTTTATTTTGTGTACAACATACTGGTGATGTTTACTAAAAGCTTACCAACTTTTGTGAAATGTTACATAAATTTGGAAATATAGAATTTATAATAAACATTAATCCTCCAATCCAGACTTGGTCAAATGGACCAACCCTGTGCACATAGAGTTAAACTGCTTTTCTCCTCTGATGAGCATTAATGTGAATTGCAACATGTCATACTTTTATTTACACTAATACAACAAATCTGAATTATGTCATGGTCTCTCTGTAAGCTTTTTGCATGCACAAGTTTGAAATATTTTCACAATTAAATTTATGCTTTGCCTTCTGAAATTATATATACTTAACCTTCAACAAAGAACAAACTCAATTTGCTAAAGTTTATATCAATCTCTCAATTTTTTAAACTGTATCTTAAACTGCCCTTAAGATTTAGAGACCTATCTTGGTTATGTTTTGAATTTCACGCAAAGCTACATGAGGGCTATCTGCGCTAGCCGTCCCTAATTTAGCAGTGTAGGACTAGAGGGAAGGCAGCTAGTCATCACCACCAACCACCAACTCTTGGACTACTCTTTTACCAATGAATAGTGGGATTGATCATCACATTATAACACCCATATGGCTGAAAGGGCGAGCATGTTTGGTGGGATGAGGATTTGAACCCGCGACCCTCAGATTGTGAGTCGAGCATCCTAACCACCTGGCCATGTTCTTGGTTATGTAACTCTGTTGTTTTGCTTCAGGTCCTGGATGACTTGTAGAAATGTTTTATAACACACTACATTAAACTTCAAAATTTACTCTGTTGTATCAGTTAACTAAAAGATGGCCTAGTTTAGCTTATGAATAACTTTTTCTTACAACATTTATTTTTACTTCAGGCTCCAGGTTTCTCTAAGCTTCAGAGTTTTTTTAATGCACATCCATCTGACAGACCACAAATAATCCTTCAAACTTTGTTTCAGATTTATCTAAATATAATTTTACATAGCTGTGTTGACTGTTTCAAGGATGTAAGCCTCATCTAATGGACGTCTCTCTATACAAAACTCATCTTTCAATCCACATTACAAAATTATTTAAATCTAATACTAAATTAATCAGTATTGTTCAGTTCAAGAACTTAAGCCTCATCTAGTAGAAGGCTTTGTTGGTACAACTACATTAGTTATACACTTATCTAAATACAAGACTCACCTAGCTGTGTTGACTGGTTCAGGAATGTATGGTCCATCTGATGGACCACTCTGTTTAGACCACTCATCCTCCAATCCAGTTTTTAGAGAATAATCAGGAGGTAATGCACAAGCAATAGCTGTCAGACAAGGTAGAGACTTGTTGAAGAGCTCTGGATCATATTCCTGGGGGTAAAATTGTAAATGTTGCATTTTTATAAGTCAACAAAAAGTTTGATTCAACACAATTACTGAACAAATAAAACACGAGAACAAAATATAACACTGTTATTATGAAAAATACTTTCAATGTTTTTGCATATTGTACTGAGGTAGTGTGAACCTTACTTAAACTAGAAATTAGAAAATGACATAATATTCTCAAGATAAAGAAAGCATACACTGTTTCACTGAGTTAACACAAAATATTTTGTTGTTGTTTTTTATATTTGAGAATTGATGTTAACTAAGGGAAATGTCATGTTTCTTTTTTATCAAAATCCTGAGAATATTATGCAATTTTCTAGTTTAACAATAATTTTTATAAAATAATTTCAAAAAATATTATATTACCTTATTTTTACCAGCATAACATTACATAATAAAACATTAACAGACAGTAAGGGTATTTTATTGACTAAAAACACTTTATTTTTGAAAATTTTAGAGCTTACACATCCAAATAATCTTAACATGTGCTTATAACCAACTATCATAAATTCTACAGTAGAACAGAACTAGATATTTCCAGTAAACAAAGATCTCCTACAAAACTTATAACTATATTATAACTCCTACATGTAGCTATAAAACACTTTGACCTACTATATTTGTCTACTAGATGTTTCACGTGAATTACATGGACTAAATCACATTTCAGTCCCTCTTCTGAAGTATTCATTATATACAATCAAGCAAAAAAGATTCAATGTCATTACTATCTATCTTGCATATACTCTCTTCAAACAAAATACTTTACATGTATTTATTTTGTTAAATAAAAACAAAACAAAATAATACATCTAATACAATAAATTTTGTTATAAAAAACTGGGATATAAAATCAGTTAACTTAGCTTCATTACAATTTATAATTAAACTTAATGAAAAATAACAAATTCAGCTAAAAACTTACCATTTTCGCTAGTGAATCAAAGATGTTAGTAAAAAGCAGCATGGTAAGTCTTCTCTCTTCCTCAGAGGCTGAGTCGTAGCCTCCTCCAGCTGCACCATAGTACTTGCTGCATCGTTCGTAATGTAAGGTCAGCAGCTAAACAAACAAATAAGAGGTAGTATTTGCTGCATTGTTCATAATGTAAAGTCAGTAACCAAACAAATAAATAAGTGGTAGTATTTGCTGCATTGTTCATAATGTAAAGTCAGTAACCAAACAAATAAATAAGTGATAGTACTTGCTGCATTGTTCATAATGTAAAGTCTGTAACCAAACAAATAAATAAGTGGTAGTATTTGCTGCATTGTTCATAATGTAAAGTCAGTAAACAAACAAATAAATAAGTGGTAGTATTTGCTGCATTGTTCATAATGTAAAGTCAGTAAACAAACAAATAAATAAGTGGTAGTATTTGCAGCATTGTTCATAATGTAAAGTCAGTAACCAAACAAATAAATAAGTGGTAGTATTTGCTGCATTGTTCATAATGTAAAGTCAGTAACTAAATTAAATAAATAAGTGGTAGTATTTGCTGCATTGTTCATAATGTAAAATCAGTAACCAAACAAACAAATAAGTGGTAGTATTTGCTGCATTGTTCATAATGTAAAATCAGTAACCAAACAAACAAATAAGTGGTAGTTTTTGCTGCATTGTTCATAATGTAAAATCAGTAACCAAACAAACAAATAAGTGGTAGTTTTTGCTGCATTGTTCATAATGTAAAGTCAGTAACTAAACGACTAAATAAGTGGTAGTATTTGCTGCATTGTTCATAATGTAAGGTCAGCAACTAAACGACTAAATAAGTGGTAGTATTTGCTGCATTGTTCATAATGTAAGGTCAGCAACTAAACAAACAAATTGTAGTATTTGTTTCATAATGTAATATTAGCAGCTAAAGAAACAAATAAATGGTATTACTTGGTGTATTGTTTGTAATGAGGGGTCGGCAGCTAAACAAGCAAAAAATAGTAGTATTTACTTCATAATGTAAGGTCAGCAGCTAGACAAACATGTAAATGGTAGCATTTAGTTCATAATGTAAGGTCAGCAGCTAGACAAACAAATAAATGGTAGTATTTAGTTCATAATGTAAGGTCAGCAGCTAGACAAACAAATAAATGGTAGTATTTGCTGCATTGTTTGTAATGTAAGGTCAGTAACTAAATAAATGTTTTACATGATATCAAAATAACAATAATGAAATATGCTTGCCAGCACACTTGTAAAAATTAAGTTTGTTCAAAATAAGATTTCTAAACTTATATAATTATGAGGTAGCATTATATGAATCAACTAATTATAGATTTTTCACTGCATTTTCCTGCTAGTCATAGAAAAAACGTCTACTCTGATAAAATCAGGATGTATTCTAAAACAATATAATTCACTATAACAGAATCAGTAATAATTCTTTATAAACAGAGACTTCCTTTAGAAAACAGAAAAAAATACAAAACTTTCAAGATTAACACTTATGAACTCACCTTCATCCTATACTGCACACAGATGGCAGACATGAAAATGTTTGTAATAATTTTACTGACACTCTAATAAATATTTTAAGCTATGCTTACGTCTAAAATTTACAAAAATTGTCCATCTCTTTTATATATATCTAAACTTTATTTCAAACACTGCTTGGTGAAATAAAAAAACCAGCTTAGATAATCATAAGTATGAAAAAAAAAGAAGTTTCCATTATTACAGCAATCAAAACTCACTATGGCAACTATTGTAACACCAAACACATGCACCTAGCAAATTCAGTTCATGTTCTGCAAACACATGAGGATTTAATCTGCCCATCCCACATAGCTTTACCTATTAATAAGGCTTGCTCTTCACTGCTGTACATTTTTAAATATCACAAAATCAAAAATAGATTCAATTAAACCAGCACACTAACACTGGCTTTAACTCAGCAGAATTCTAAACTTCTCATGCTAAATCAGCTTTAAGTAACAAGTATGAAAGCACAAATTTTTATTCACCTAGATTGAAACTGCAAAAAAAAGAAAAGTTGCAAGTGTTCACCTCGCATCATTTGATACAGTATTTACTAGTGTTCACCTGGCATCATTTGATACAGTACTTACTAGTGTTCACCTGGCATCATTTGATACAGTATTTAATGGTGTTCACCTGGCATCATTTAATACAGTAGTTACTAGCATTCACCTGGCATCATTTGACACAGTATTTACTAGTGTTCACCTGGCATCATTTGATACAGTATTTACTAGTGT
>NW_013668727.1:105938-125075 GCF_000517525.1 Limulus polyphemus
AGGTGCTGAGAAGCTGTCAGAATGTCCCAAACTCATTTGCCACAAGAGTTTGTTTTTGTATGTAAGCACAAAGATACACATTAGGCTATCCATGGGTATTGAAACCCGGTTTCTAGCATTGTAAGTCTGCAGACATACTGCTGTGCCACTGTCTGCCACAAGAGAAATTTGGTCTTTGAAACATAATTGTCTGTGACCCACCAGTGTGTAACACAGTCCTAAACTAAAAGTTGGTTATGACCCACTGATGGGGCACATGGCAGCCAATGTATTAAATGTCAACAAAAAACCATAACTCTCTTATGAATGGAACTTCAAATGAAAAGAAAGATCTAAAATCCAAATCTTTTTCATAAAAGGTGTCCATATATTCAAATTGTGATACCAAAAGATTCTTTAAATACATTAGTGGAAATCATTTCTTTCTAAACCAGTTGCACAGCTAGTGTTTTCAGTCAAAATGGGAAGCTTTAATTGATAACTAGGTGTTTGAAATTTTCTGTAGAAATAATTTCTTGTATCCTGTGACATCACTAAAAACAGGAAAGTCAATTCACAATAAGAGCTTATAGCCTACCGTGTAAGAGCTACAAGAAAGTCGGATACACATTCTCGTTGACCCTTTGTAAGTATCTTGACCTTGGAGAGACGGTAAACTGTGTGAAGTGTTGCATCCAATAAATTGGCATAATTTTCTGCATCAGCAAACAAATGACAATACTTGATCAAAAGTGGAAGTACAGAATTTCCGATGTACCGGTTTAAAGCCAGGGCCATATCACTCTCTGAACCATCAGGCTACATCAGAAATAATAATAATAAACAAATAATTTACATATCATTCTGAGGTATCTATATAATTAGTTCAAATTATACTTTATGTTCTAAAAACATGTCTCTATAAGCAGAATTGTTGTCAGGTATAACCACTGATTACTCTTTACATTACTCAGAAATGGACATTTAGGATTAAATAATAATTTTTAAAATTTTGAGTGAAAAATGAAATGTTAAAAATTTTACTTCAAAAAAGTTAAACTGATCTTTCACTAATTCTTCCATCCCGTCATGAATCCTTCATGATCTATCTACATAATCAAGGAGTTTTAGATTAAGCCAAAAAAATAAAACAAGTTATTTATGTTTGAGTAGTCAGCAATCTAACAAGATATTTAAGCTTATGACTTAACTAATCAACACATTTCTTCAAAAAATATAAAAACTTTCTAAAATACGTATCACAATACTGTGTGTTAACTAAATACTCAGAATTTTGAGTTAAACATTCTAAAATAGGTAAAATGTCAGAAAGAAATTAACTAAAGTTTTCTTAAGTTTCCAAAATATGGATTATCTCAAAACAATCTACAAGTACATAGATACAATTCAACTGGATTTAAAATTTGTTGAGATTAATTATTACTGAAACACAAACAAACCACTTTTAGATTAAAATTTACTTGCATACTCTATGGTTAAGCCAATAAAAAAAAAACCTAGTTTTTTACTGACAATCTATTTTTACAGGTAAAACTAACTGAATATTATTTAACTATGTGATGTGGCTATTAGGCAATTTTTTTTAGTAAACATTATTTGATGTATTGGTTTTTACAAATTTATGGTTTGCAATATCACTATTAATATTTTTTTAATGAAAACATGTTTTATAAAAATCAAGGGTTAACGTCTAAAATGAAAAATAACTTTGTTGAACTTTTATAGAATTACCCACCATGTTATATATTCTGTACAAAACATTCTTTAACTTATTAGTATCAAATACAAGTATTCTGTAATGTGTGTGTGTGTGTTTATATATATATATCCATATTAATGCTATTGATTACATTAATTGTTAGTAGGCGATTAAAATCAGCACTATAAAACAATAATGAACTTAATATAAAATATGCATTATAAAGATTTGAGTAAAGAATCCATTGTCAATCCTAGTTGTTTTCACCTTAAAGTCATAGCAGATATTGCCTGTGGTAATAGCTCCCAAATGTGCTGATGTTAAACTAGCTAGCAAACATGGAAATCAATTAAAGGTGTGGAGTTGAGTGCTTACACCCACAACGTTTCAGCTCCTACTGCCTTTCACTGTCTGCAGCCAGTTGTGGGAAGGCAGTTACCCTTAAATGTTCTTATAATTCCAAAGTGAAGATAAAAGAGAGAATGAAATATATGGAACAGCACTTACCCTGTCCAACATGGTGGCAGCCCGAAGGTCTGGGAGTAGACCATCCTCCAGAAGACGAAAGAAAGTTTCTTGGTTTTCAATACCATAGACTCTCTCCAGAAACAGAACAATGGACTGTTTATGATTGGGCACTAAACTAGAAGGAAGATCACTTTTTGGTTCTCCTGTGGGGGAGAAATTAAAAACATTACATTAGATTAGTTTATTAGGACATTTGCAAGACAGTGTTTCAAAATATCTTAATATTCTCAAAATGTCAAAGATTCCAAAAAAAAGGATTTAATCAACAGAGACATTGATATTACTTTGTATAAAGCTATACAATGGGCTAGCTGCACTTTATCAACTGGGGAATGCTGAACCTCAGATTTTAGCATTGTAATTCCATAAGTTTAGTGCTCATTCACTGCAGGAATCAACAAAGAAAATCACATATGGTAGCTGAACTTAACTGATTTGACTAAAAATGAAAATGTAGATAGATACACAGTGTTTTAAATAGTAGTCCATTAGGTTGGGATACTGTTGTTGAATTTAAAGTACACTGTATACATAAAAAAGAAAATACACCCATACACACAAACACACAGAATTATATATATAATCTAGTATGTGTGTGTGTATACATATATACACACACACACATACATACCTAACTCAATGATTGTGTAGAATATTACAATCAAAAAGTTTCAACTGTGGAATTCTAAAAGAAAAAAGGTTGATAATGCAGATATAATTTTATATGCTTTCATTAAAACAGCATTCAACTCATTGAATTAGCAAAATAGTCTTAGCCTCCTTATTATTAACAGTAAGTACATATCTAACTGATGATTGAATGTAATTTAATTATTATGAATTTTAGTTTTTGATGTGCTGATTTACAAAAGTATTTCTAGCCAGTTTGTTACACAGGATTGTCTTCATTAATTTTTAAGTTCTGATCTATGTGGCAAGCTTACTTTTTGTCCAGAGTTTTTAACAATATTAATAATATATTCACTATATATATTACATTTGGAAACGTACCATCGGCCTTCAGTTCTGGCATTTTTAGAGTAAATCGCAGACTAAGCACCCCCTCTAAATCATCCATAGGAACAAGAGAACGTAGAATGGCACGAGCTCTGATACAGTCATTTTTACCCTGAGCAATAGTGGCAGCCTCTGGAGCACATCTCCCAAGTAAGTCAACGAGAGCACAATAGAAGTTCAAAATGGCAGCTCCCATATCAATGTAATCTTCATCTTCCTCATCCGATGCTTCACCATTCTCAATCCGTTTAGCTTTTTCTGCTTGAATCCTTTCAGACATTATAATTGATTCTTTAATTGCAGCCAACAACCCAGGTCCTTCTCCCCTCAGAGCTGGACCCAGACATTCAGGACGACGGATTAGAAGACGAATTACTAAGTTAGCATTTTCTTCAACACTTTCTCCTGAAAAAATTTGTAAAATTAATAGTTATTATTATTTTACAACAACACATGTAAATATAAAGATTTTTTCAAATTTGTGTGTTTATGTATGACTTTTACTTATTTCATTTTTAGATTTTTTTTCTCTTTCCAACTGGTAAAAGAAGGTGACTTGACAAAGAAATATGTTTTTATTTTTAATTTTTCCAATATTTGATATCATGAAACAGAAAAATTTACACAAATTCATTCATGTTTTAATAGTTTTCTAATCTTAATAGTATACCTTAACAATATGTTAAAAAACGTTATAAAACCAAGTGAACATAATGCATATTGCAGTGTTATAAACACTGTAGGAATAAAATACACAACTTTATCTCAAGAAAAACAATTCTTTTATTTTCTCAATGTTTTGCCATGTCAAAACCAACAAATGGATATAGCAAAACTTTGAGTAAAAAAATAATAAATAAAAAAATATTTATACACAATTTTTACATTTAACTCCACAATTATTAAAAAGGGTTTCTTATTTACCATTAACCCAAACACAGAATCGGAGAAAATCCAAGTAGCGCTCTCCCTCAACTGGGTCCCATCCAACATCAGGGTAGCCCTTGTCTATTAAACCCTGGTTGGATTGTAATCCACATCTGGATAAGTAAACAGCAATCTTTTCCAAGTAGTGTTCTCGTAAAGCAAGGGCTAGTTCACTGTTTTCCATTAAAGAAGAATAAGAAACATCCAAAGGTGTTGAACCTCGAAGCGAAGGTCGAGCTAAAAAACATATGCATATTTGTTTACAAGGAAACATAATTAGATTGATTCTATCATTTTTAAATCAGGTAATTTAGTGCTTGTTTTTAAATTTCAATCAATATTCTCTACCAAAGTGAAGGCCTTAATATTTTTAGAATCCTATACCAAATCCAGTTTTATTATAGACTACAAAGTCCTTCATCGTTCTGTATTTGAAGCAAAGCTAATATAAATAAAAATCCTTACTTTTACATATTTTTCAGATCTGTGAGTTAAGGTTAATACCCACATTCATAATACAGAAGTCCTAATAGAAATGGTAAAGTTGCCAAGGTTTGTTACAAAATAGAAACTACTGACAAATTTGTAAGTTGTAGTATTTTGTTCAGTGTCAGAGAATAATACAATCTCATAATCTTCATAAACAGTGGTAAAAAGAAAACGATTTTTTTCATAAAAGCAACTATTCATACACACAAACATTTCACATAAGAAAACCCACATCCATATATTTCTTTACTTTGAAATAATAACTTACACAAATGTTACATTGATTTAGGTCTGTGATTCTCAAACTGTAGTATATATACCAGTGGTGGTGCATAAAGTTCATATCAGTGGCACACACAAAAAAATACAAAATATGTAATAAGCTCAAAATGAGTTTTTTGTACACATATACACACAACTCTCTTCTCTTGAGTTACCTACATGCACAGCTTTGACAGTGTTCTCTTCCTTTCACATTGACAAAATCTGCAACACATTCTTTAATTGTGTCAGAAAAAACAACCACATCCTTCCCTCTAATGGGAAGGTTTTAAAAATAATCATTTTTTTTTTACTTAATAGGTTTTCTTTGTTTTAAAATTAGGCCTACGTTTGTACTTTAAAAAAAAAGTTTAAAACGAAAAGTGGTTCGAAAACTATTGACTTACTTAATATATATATATATATATATATATATATTGAGATATATTTCACTAAATGAACACAGTACAAATTTCTAGATTCCCAAAAATGAATTCATTCATGTTAACAGAAATATATTATACAGTAATATAATGTGTAAAATCAGTCATCTCATTCATATAACAAGGACTTACAAATAAAATAGTTTACTTACATAACAGAATATTACTATTCTCCAACAAAGAATCTAAGTGGTCAAACATGGCTTTCTGGTTCTGGCGGCTTGATCGACAGAAATAGCAAAGAAAACGGCAACAAGCCACAACCATTTCATGAGAGGTGTCCTACAGACAGAAAAAACACAAATTGATATTCAATAAGAAAATTTTCATCTAGAAACTTGTAACATTTTGGAAATTGCACCTCCTTGAAACTGATTTTGATAATATGCCTTGTAAATTATAATTACAAAAAACTTATTATTTATCTAAACATACCATCCTGCACACACTACAATTACTAGTTTTATGTCTGTTATGCAAGCATTATTATTGACAAGTTGAAAAAATAGAAAAAAACAAACCTTAAACCTATTTTGATTCATCAAAAAACTGAAACTGATTTCATCAAATGTTCTGTTTTTACAAATTGTTGCATTTAAATATGCCTGTTATACTAAGTAACATAAAGTTTTAATAAATAGCTAACCAGTAAGGTTTCAATAAAAGCATTTACTTGAAGTTCACATTACAGACCAAATTTGTTATATTTTATAAATCATTTAAACATTGCACTGTTTTAAAAAATACAATCAATAAAGATGAATTTCATACTTTTCTGGTATATAAATATTCAAACAAATAATTAATATAAAAAAAAGATAAAAGATAAACTTAAAATCAAAATAAAAGCATTTAAAACATATTACAACTTATTGTAACAAAGTCTGCATTCTTCTAGAACAGCATAATAAATACATCAGAAGTTGTATTATTACGTTTTAATGTGATATTGCTTACCAATTTTATAAAATCAGAATGAGAATAGTACATTTCTTTGTTGTTACATGAAACTGAACATAATTGTTAAGAATTAGATTCAATTATCACCCAGTTTGATCTTATTGCATTAGTATTATGCATCAATTTTGTAAGGTTTTGCAATTATGATGGAAAATAAGCTGTAATAAACTCCTTAAACCCAAGTGGACGGTACCAGCATCCGGCCAAAAATCCAGATTTACTCATTGGATGGTGACAGAGTCCAATAACATATATTTCTCCTTCTCTGTAAAATAATCAAAACTATGTTATGAGGCGAGGGCTGGGGGCAGCAGCAACTCACCCTAGCATGCAATACATACAGCCAATAGAGCAAATTTTCAGTTTTCATTCGGCCAAAATTAGAAGCAGAGAATATGGTGATTCGGGCAATTTTTATCTTCATTTGGGAAAAACTTGTAGCAGAAGTTTCTTACTCGTAACCTCAGTTGGGCAAAAATTTTACAGCCCCCCCCCTCTGAAAAATCCCCTTACACCTATGGTTATTATCTACCTTTTATAAATAGACCAGAAATGTTATAAGATATGGTGATAATTATTAGGATATCAGGAAAATAATTCCAGCAGAACGCACAACAAGTTACGGGTTTAAAGAGTTAATCATACACTTTTCATAGTAATCAGAACTGTGTGGAAAAAATAAAGAAAAAATTGTAGCTGAATTATCTTCCTAAATTACTTCATTTCAATTTAATACTTGGATAAATAAGTTGGAAATTCAAAATAATCAAAGATCAATAATTTCCACAAATAGAAAAAAATGTTTTATCTATTAATTTTGAAAAAAACCTTGTCAGAAGCTTCTTGAGCCTGTCCTGGACTTGAAGGGGATGTGGCTGCAGGAGAGGAGGATGCAGCTTGAGCAGCAGACTGTGTTCCCAGTGTATTCATCATGACATCCATCACGTTTTCATGAACACGCAAGATTCGAATCAAATCAGGATGTTGAAAGAATATTTTGTTGTTCACTAAATCCCTGAAATATGGTGATTTTTTTGTAGAGTCTAAATTTGAAAGTTGGTGAAATACTTTGGGAAACTCAAATAACAAAGTATATATAACATCCATTTGTTTTGTTTTATAGATGCCTTTCTAACAGGTCTGACAAGCTAAGCAAATAGTAGTTTTATTTCAAAATAACATATTAATAAAAGTTGTTTTCTAATAATTATAAATAAGCTTTCTAAAGTATAACAAGTTATAAAAGAATGGAGTCTTGAAATTACAATGTGTAACAGAAAATCTAGTACTGGTAAGCATTTTATATATTAAAAAAATAAAACTAACTCGCACAATTCAGAGTTACTGCTAACATAAGTATACAAGATAAAAACAGGCCAGTTATAGAGTATACTTAGATGGATAAAAGAGGTAGTAAATTAATAACATCAGGAAATAATAGCAAATAGATTATTAAAAATTCTATAAAGAAATTTAAAATAATGTTCCCTGTTACTAGGGTTAAATAACTTATGTGCATTTTTTCCCCAATAAGTTGTACAAGTCCAATATATTAGAAAATACTCACCACAGACTGTCTCTCATAATCTCCTCTTCTTCAGGTCCCATCTGTACAGGAAGCAAAGATCGAACTTTTCCTAAGTGTCCTAAAAGTTCTCCAACATCTTGTTGGCTGCTGCTACCAATAATGTAAGTGTTTTCCAAGGCATTCATTAACTAAAAAAAAGGTGACAGAAGGGTTTTTTTTAGAAACTTTTTTTTCATATTCGACATACTTTTATTGAATTTAATGTCTAGATTCTGGAAATATCATGAAATAAATCACAATAAGTTTTTCTAAATAATGATGATTCAACATAAAAATTATGAAAACTCATTCAGGATTTTGTAAAAACTATAGTTTAAAAGCAAACTCTATAACATTTTAAGTGATCTCAGATTCATCTCATGAAATACCAATAATGTTGCAAAACAATTAATACTAAAGCTATCTGTGCTCTGCCCACCATGGGTATCGAAACCCAGTTTCTAGCAGTATAAATCCGCAGACATACCACTGTGCCACTGGGAGGCACTAAAAATAAATAAATAAAATGTATGCATATAAAATTGTTTAATTTAGTAAAAGATTTGTTTGTTAACTGTGTTCAAAATACTTGTCTAAAATTATGTAATCAGCCTGTCAGAACTGAATATATAAATGATGCAAACATTATTGAAAAGATAATGATAATTATATAAACAATTTTTACCTGTCCAACACCATCATAGGTTCTCAACAATAAATTAAACATCTGACGAATCAACTCTCGGTTTTCAAACTCTGATTCTTGTGCCCACATTGTTAAAACGGAAACCATCTTTTTGATAAAAATATCTGTATGTAAGAAAGGTTTTGAACATTGTAATTTATTTTTCTGCTTGCCAAATATATCTTGCTTGCATAGTTTTTTGTATTCACAATTGCAAGTTATTTTAGGATGGTAAACTTCCATTATATTTTCATATACTGACAAAGCATAAAAAAAAAAACTTAACAGAAAAAAGTTACTGTATCTCTAACTACTTAATATACAGAGTTGCTGTCTAATACCAGCAGAAATATGTAACACTTATGTTCAAAAGTATGTTTAATTCCTTCAGCATAATTTTTAATTAGAATTAACATATTAGTTTTAAGATTAACTGTAACTGTTGATACCTTTAGAATAATTGATAAAATTGTTAATTAGACTTACAAGTTAATTTTATAATTATTTATTTATCCTCTTTGTGCCAAGTGACAAATAAGGCCTTTAGTTTTAGGATTACTGTGTTTTAATATCAGTTAATTAGCCTAAGAGTCAGCTTATTAGGCTTAACTAAAAGATTTCTGAAGCTTTGCTAACCATACTGCACAATTTGTTCTCGTAGTTTTAAGAAGATGAAATACATCCACGTCCCTTACAAAGATACAAACTTTATAAAACAACCTATATAAGCTGAGCAGTTTGTGTTAACAATAACCTTCTTGTGTAGGTTTGCTCTCCTCTACTTCTTCTTTTTGATCTTCTTCTGAGAAGTTAACAAACTTCACCAAGGATATAAACTTTTGGGACCAAGGTTTACTTGATTCTGCTTCATTAGATGTATTTGGATTTTCCTCTTCCTCCTCATTTGCTACACAAATCATGACTTTCTTCATCATTGACTTATGACAATACTTGAGGCTTTCTCGAAGGTTTTCTCTGCAAGGACACTGATCAGACTGGTCATCTTCCGAGTTTTTGAAGGACAAAATGGCTCGCATCTAGTATGTATAGAACATAGACAGACAAGATGATTACTGGTAACAGTAATGTTTTAATCTGATTTTCACATACTTTTACAACTGATAACCATGCATTTTAACTAGATGTTCTTGTCCATAAACATAAAAAGAATTGGAATTCTGACATCGAAATGTACAAAAATAAATGTATTCAAGAATATGAACAGACAGACATACCTACTCAAGAAAGCGAACTACACTGATATTAGTTCATAATTAAAAAACAGCAATGCCCATATTTAGAAAGTTTCCAAATTTGAACCATTTCTTGACCAGAGGGTGCTCAGGTTACCCCATATCAACTTTCATAATATAATTAAAAAATAACTAATTTTATTCAAACAATTTTTTACTGGAAAGAAGATTGCAAAATTTATATTTTAGCATTATATAATCCTTATATAATTTATATAATAAATAAAAATTCAGAAACTTTAAGCTTTCATTTCTGTCATGTCTCAACTGTAAAAATCACACTTTTAGATTTTTTAAAATTTATTTGATAGCTCCTAAGGTAATATTTATTTCTCCAAATAGAATATCAGCATTTTCAGTTAGGTTTATGTTTATTTTATGTATCTACATTTTATGCTTGTCCAACTGTGGAGTTATTGGTTGAGCCCAGATTCACTGCATTACCCAGAAAGGTCTTATGAACTTTGACTGGCTCTCAGCTTTGAAAAGGAGGTAAAGCCTAACACTAAAAATCAAAAGTAAGGAAAGATGCTGAGTTTTAAGACTATGTAACGTAGATTTCAACAGTGTAATGTGCAAATTAGCTATATCTCTGGAAATGGTGAGTTAGGTGCAGTCAAGGGTAATGATACAACTTCAAGATATAGTTTTGAAATATTTCCCAATAACTTGGAAGCTTAGGATATTTATATAATTTCTAATGATATTTTTATAACATTGATAATGTTTTTATGCTATATTATATTCATCTGAAATGACCAGACATCATGTAAGGATACTGAGGTTAACCACACACTGTAAGTTATGGCCTATGACAGCAAACTATTTGTTAAAACAAATCCTTTTACATTAAATTTGTTGTTAAGTCTATTATGTTCAAAGAAAAATAAAACACAAATACAAAACTTCTTAGTTGTTGATAACAAATTATAACTGTTAAATATAAATTAATCTTGACCAAAAAAATGTTGTTGGCAAAATACCACGCTATAACATCTGACATTGAGGCATCATTGTTTACTGGTGAGCCTTTCAGACAAACTTTTGTTTGTCTGATTCACAGAGGGAAGTCAACTGCTCCAATCAACAAAATAAAGTATCAAAAGAAATATACTGATGAGTTTAAGACAAAAAGATGTATCGTTATTATTTTTTTCAAAACAGTTTCACTATAATTTTCAATTACAGCCTAAAAAATGATAAAACTATTACATAATATTTAATGAATTTTTTCACACAGAAGTTTCACAACACTGAAAAAGTTCGTACCAAGTTTAATTCAATTTTGTTAATCAATTTCACCATGAAAATGCAAATGAAGAAAACTGTGGATGTCAGCAATACCATACTTGTCTGAAAGGGTTTAATAATCAAGATTCAGTAATTTTTGTACCTGTTCTTTTGGGGAACAACGGAACTCCTTTGTCTTCTTGGCAGCTACTGATGACGGGAGATCAGACTGCTTGATCTCTATGTATCGTCTCAACTGATCCTGTAAGAATATTGGCATTATGTAATTTTTATTTGTTTTTCTTAGAGCAAAGCCACATTGAGCTATCTACTGTATCCACCAGTGGGAATTAAACCCTGGATTTCAGTGTTATAAATCTGTAAACTTACCACTGTCCCACCAGGGGACACATTATGTAATATACAAGAATTTTATATATTTCATACTATAACATACAAATGTTAAATAAGCAGCAAAACACTTCTTCCATAGACTCTACAAGTTAATACACAAAACATTTTATACAAACTGAAAGTAAATTTATACCAAATATAATTTATTCTTAATCACCTCCAATATATATCTCGAAGATAAACTTTCACACTTCAGAAAACAGATGTTCTGTTCATAACCACGTTTTTCTATGTACTGAACATAATAAAACGATTAGGACTTAAAAATTTACTAATTTATCAAGATTAATTATAAGTTTCTAAAGAGTATTGCATACTAGGGTTCCAAAACAAAAAAAAATTTTCATAAGTTCTTGATCCCTAGGAAACTTTAGTAACTGATGGCACTGTGTAATTCGAAAGTTTTTATTGAAGGATGTATATAACATGATGTGGGTTTAAATGAGTTAACAACTACAGTTTTTAGGCATGTTAGCTCATATTATTATATTTAAAAAATTCTATACTAAATGGAAATAGA
The DNA here is from genome assembly GCF_000517525.1 of Limulus polyphemus. Lineage (NCBI taxonomy): Eukaryota > Metazoa > Arthropoda > Merostomata > Xiphosura > Limulidae > Limulus > Limulus polyphemus. The sequence goes on from NW_013668727.1 coordinate 117,932, forward strand.
TAAACAACTTACTCCTTGTAGTTCAGATACATAATCATCAGAAAAGGATGCAATTGCTTCAACTCTGTGTCTCAACTGTAAGTCATACAAGTGATGTAGCAGGTAACATATCTGAAGCTTTACTCCTTCGGCCACATTCATTTCTATCATGCCTTTCAACTTGTTCTCACTCGCTGAAAAAAAAAACACTTTTAATGAAATTGTTTTGCCGTGAATAGGGCACTGATTTCTATATAGCCAATAATTATTTTATTATGAATAACGGACTGATTTCTATATGGCAAATAACTGTTTTTACCATGAATAGGGCACTGATTTCTATATGGCAAATAACTGTTTTTACCATGAATAGGGCACTGATTTCTATATGGCAAATAACTGTTTTACTATGAATAGGGCACTGATTTCTATATGGCAAATAACAGAGAGCAGATGCCTAATGTTCACCTGAACTTAGTGGCAGTATTTTTTTACATCACAAAAATAGGGGGTTTGGCCAAACTCCCTTGAATCCTCCTTGCATGTGTGCATGACATAACATGTACACTAGATCTTGTTATGTAGGGGTGTAAATTTATACATACTTTCATTGTAGTTTCTGTCAAAGGTTGCAGGATCCAGAAGAACCAGAAGCCATTCTAAGTCTTGGTCATCTAGTAGTCCAACTAACAGAAGTTTATCAGCAAGTTTAAGCAGGGGACTGTAAAGAAAGAAAAAATAGTCATTATTCCTTAAAGAACTATGATAATTACTTTATTTACCAATTTCTAAGCTTGTAAAAATAATATATCCTGTATTTGTATTTAAAATTGTATTTTTGTATTAAATGAAACAATCCAATCAAATTATGATAATTTTCACCTACCATAATAAAGCAAGCTCTGAAATACTAAACCTCAATTTTGTTTGATATTAAGCACAAAGCTACACAATGGGCTATCTATGCACTGCCTACCACAAGTATTGAAACCCAATTTTTAGCATTATAACTCTCAAACTTACTGCTGAGCCATCAGTGGGGAAAACTTCAACAGAACTGTCGGCATCAAAAGTTTGTTTCCTCATTAATAATTTTTTTCCTATAGATCACAAATAGTTTTCAAAAGTTCTACCACAAACTTATATCCTAAATTTTTATCTTTTCAGCCTTAACACTGTCTAATGAAAACTTAGGTGCTTTTCGACAAAAGGAATAAAAATATCAAACAGAACAAAACAGATATTATATCCTTGTAATCCATGCATTTGGTTAAAAAAATAAATGAATTCTTAATTTTTTGTAAGTCATAATGTATACACACAAAAAAAAAAACAGATTCAGTTATAACACTTTGGTATCATGTCAAGTGTACGTATATATATGTGTGTGTTTGTATTACTGAATTCAATTAATTCAAATTATTGTTAAATAATCTATAACCACAATTATAATAATTTCAAAATTTTTACTTAAGAAAATACTTCAAAAATAAGATATACTTATATACGACTATAAACTTTTGTTAGAGACAAGTAATCAGTGTTTCATCAAAACCATAGTGAAAAAGATGAGACTTTGAGAGCTAAACCACTAGCAAGACAAATTACTCTTATGTATCAGAAAATCCCATTACTAGCTCATCAAGTGCTTTTAAAAAGTATTGTATATTTAAATGCTTTAAAAAAAGTAGTCTAAAAATATGAGTACATACACAAAGAGATTTTCATTGCTGCCTCCAATAGGATCACGGTTTGGACGGTTTCCTTTACGAACAGCATCATCCAGAGCTTCCATAATGAACTGTTTTAGACCATTAACAGGGAAATATGGTGTGCTAAGGCCCTTAATAGAATCAGTCCTTTCTCTGTAAAATATACACAAGATTTTTTTAAAATTTAGACAACAGTTTTTGGGTGTAAAATGAGTTACCACTTTAAGTGTACACTGTTACTTTGTATGCAAATATTTGTGTCTGTTGGTATTACAGAAATGTTGCTAAGATAATAAACACAACTGTTATGTGAGGATAGACAATTCAACATATGATTTATCACTGAAAGAGCAGCTTTATCAGTATCATAAAATAGAGACGTACAGGACATTGTAATGAGTAAAAACAGTATTAGAGGGAAAAATACTAAAACTATATTTTTACAAGTTATGGTATAAAGTCATTTGAAACATAATATTAACCTGATGTGGTTCATCATCTCCTGAGGATTCCACTAATCATTTTTAGGTAAAATATGACACATGAATTATACAAGTTTAACAGAAAACTATATACTTAAAGGTGTGGGGCTTATTAATGCTAGAAATAAATGACCTTATAACCCAAACTGTTGTTTTTCTTTAATTGGACTTTTTTGAAACTTTGTACTGTCAATTACGATTTATATTTCAGTGGAATGCTACTGAAGAAGCTGTAAAGCAAAACACCAAGTGTCCAATTAAAGAAAACAACAATTTGGGTGTTATAAGGCCAATATTTCTAGTATTAAAATGTCTTCTACACAACAACATGCACTACAGAAATTAAATAGTGTGGCTTATGTTTATCATAGACACTATGTAATTATAAGTCATAATTTATATTCCTCATATTTAATTATTATATATAACTTATACTTATCTAAGACAAATAAATCTGTGAAATGTAACATATATGTACAAAGTATATTGTATAGTTGTGAGGCATGTTTTATATTTATACTAAGAAAACCAAAGAAGTATTATTTTTTCGAGAAGTGTTACATTTCATAATGGTCATGTGTAGCATTAGCTTTTCACATGAAACAGTGGTTTTAATTATTAGGAATGCTATATACTTACAGGGTATGACTCATGGTCATCTGGGGCCTGATGGAAACACACTGTAAAGTAGAAAATGAATGAGCAAGAACAGGGTCTTCATACATTGCTCGAATCTGAGATCCCATTGGTATAATGAACTCATTTTGAGTCAGACTTCTGTGAATGAAGGGTGAATCACTGTTCATAATGTGACACTATTCAATATACATTTTACACCACTAAATGTCCATGAATTACTTTATCAAATTTATATAATGCATATCTGTTAATACAAGTAATAAAAATAACTGAAGAACATAATGAACATCACAGGCCTCATTGAAACTTTCTGGATAAAAAAGAATTATAAACATACATATAGAAAAGCAATAAATACATTAAAAGTAAAAAAAAGAAATATATCAAATTTGTAACAGGTATGTTTAATTAAATATAAAGTCAAAAGATAAGACATTACCCAGAGTTTCAGGTGGCTTTTCACAACCTTCTCTAGGGTGAAACTAACCACAAAAAAAAAATTTAATTAAAATTCAATTATTTGCAAAATTTTGCAGGAATTCTGTAATGGTTGGTTCTAATCTTTCCAGATGCTTCTGAATGGGTGATTTTAACTGAAACACAAAAACTCAAGGCTAGTAAAATTGACTTTGACATGAACTAATTAATTTGAAATGGTTCCCTACCTTGCATAAGCATGAAATTCTAAATGTAAAGCAATGAGAAGATCAGTAAATGCTGTTCTCAATGGACCAGACATATACTCAGACTGAATGGCATATAACAACTGTTTGGTGTCCACATGGGAACAGATAATGTGAGCTGCTCTGTGGTTGCCTTGGAAACAGAGAGCACCATACAAAGCAAGGGTGTGAGCATGAAAACTATACAATAGAGGAAAAGTCAAGTTAGTAATCAAATAGCAAGTTATGAATATTTTTTAATATCAAAAGTACTATACACCATCCAAGGAAGGTCATAAAAATAAACATACACTGATTTCTATTTTATAATTTATATATTTTTTTATAAAATATAGATTTCTATATAATCTAAATAACATACACTTCAACACATAAAATGTACAAAATTCTCAACTGAATATTTGAATTACAAATATTATTAATGGGTAGTTATTAATACATCCCTTAAAAAATTAATTAATGTTCTAAGCCTTTCTGTCACAACACATCTTCATTTAAAACACAAAATTTAATACTGACTACTCTAAAAGTTCTTTGATAAAAACTATTACGAAAATACCAACTAATGTCCTTCCCTCAAGAACACAAATTTTCCAAGTTAAAATGTAACAAAGAACCAACAGTTATCTTTCACACAGGTATGACTATTCTAATGTCACTACTCTTTAATGCAACTAAAAGTAACAACTCCAGCTAGTACACTTATGTTACAAAATAACACAAAAGTAATCATTTTTCTTTCTGCTGAGAATTTTATACTTTGTGTGCAGTTTTGTATCAATTACATGCTTACTACTTTTATTTTCAAACTAAAACAGAAATACCTTAATAGCTTCTCAAATTCAATTAGTTCCAATATGTCCACACACCGATCTTCTTCAGGGATATGGATGGCAAGCATAGAAACAGGATCTTCACACAGCATGCTCCAGCCACGAATGTCTGAGAGTTTCAGAGCATGTGGTCTTAAGGATTGGTTTGGAACCCGAGCCCATTGAAAAGGTTGAAGACACTGAACCTATTGTGTGTAAATCAGAGCATCATAAGACCCTTAAACAGGTGTGTCCTTAAATAAAATTGTTTTTCGTAAACAGGAGGAAGTAAAACAGTAATTTTAATACATAAATACAAGTAGTAAATGTATTCACTTTCAACTGTATGTCTAAATAAAAAGTGTAAAATCAATACTTATCAGAAGTAAATTTTTATAAAAACTATCCTTGGACAGGAGAGAGCATCTCTGAACAAGCTTAATTCTTATTAGAATGATCTAAGTAAAAACATTACTAATAAATATTTTTTGCTATTGCATTTAATCAAAAAATAAATAAATGCAATTCTAGATAGCCAGGATACAAAAGCTAATAAAATAACTTTATTTTCCTACTTTTAAATACTTAAACAAATGCACACAATACCTTTAACCTTGGTGGACATTGTGGATGAATATGTTTTTCTGTACTATGTAATAATGCCGCTGATAACGGGAGTGTGTCATTTGTTCGACCTAGTTCAAACTGTAGAGAATCTTTACTGGTAGCTTCAAAGAAAACAGCAGGGAAGAGTTTCATCCCAGGTTCCATCTGTATAAAGGAAGTTAATAGTGTATTTTCACTGAACACCTAAGTATGTAGACTAAAGAACATTAATCATTTCTAATGAAATCTTAGAAGGAAGAGTGGTAGAAAATAACTACTACTAATATCCCCAACAATTTTAACTTTATGATCATTTATACTTATGTGATTTATATGCCTTTTCCAGAGACAGACTTATTATAGTCTGTCTGGTGAGAAAAACGTGTTACTAGTCTGCTCTCCACAAAGACTGTTCTTCCTTAACATTGATGTATCATAAAATATTTTACTAAAAAACCATGAAATACATTCATAGCTTTACATTGGTTAAAGTCTCTATTGTAACATTAAACCTAGTCTATTCCAGACATTAAAAGCATAAAACACTAGGGAATGATCTCATGAGCAGAAAACAAAGTTCTAACAAAATTCAGAATTTCTTCAAAATTAACCCTCTCCAGTAGCTCTTGCTTGACGGACATCAACATCTGTACTTCCAAACAATCCTATTCCATTGTGGCACAAAGTATATTTTGTAATTATTTTAAATTTGCTTAATTCTCTGTCACAATGTATTTGAGTAAAAGATAGGGCTAAAAGATATCCATAGGTTAAACACAAGGTGGTGTAAGCAATTGAGTAATGTTGTATTTGTGTTGCTGTTGAAAATGTAGCATTCCTGACATTTTTGCTTCTGATTGTAAGAGATAAAGATAAATAATAAATATAATCAATAAAACAAGTTAGGACTAAGTGACTTTCTGTCAACTGGGAGAAATTTTTAACAATATTCTAAACACATGTATGTTGTTTCATAATATTTAGTAAGTGACAGAGCTCTTAGTTGCTGTCAAGTTTAAACTCTATATCATTAGAATTAAATGCAGGTATTGGGCCATCTTCTGTTTTTTGTGATTTTTACGTTACAATAAAAATCATTTGATTGCTGCAAATATTTAAAAATTATAACATTCAATATTTTTCATAAAGCTTAATCTAGCAGCCTGGACTGAAACAGTCACTGGGTCAGTCCACTTTTGGTCGTGTCTGAAAATTAAATCCCACTAAATATGAAAACAAAAAAAAAGGATTAAAAAAGTTGAAAGCAGCAAAATTATATCTTTCAATCTAATAAAGCTACTTTTGAAAAAAAATTATAATGTTTATGACAGACGTATTTGCAAGTTCTTTTTTCAGAGCCAAAATAAAATACTAGAAGATCAACCAAAGTTAAATGTACCTTAAACCTGTGTTTTGTTGGTTTTCCATCAGCTGTGAATGTGAGGATTCCTGTAGAGATGTCAATGTGACAGCCTACATACATTCCCTGGTTTGTGCTCCGAGTCCCAGCTTCACTCTGGTTAACTTCTGCGTGAAGTTGTCCAGCACATATCATGTAACAATTCTGTCTCTCTAAACTGTAAAAGTTTGAAAAATGCAAAGGAATTATCTTGAATTTATGCACTATTATTACTTGTATAATTTAACACAACTCTGATCCTAAATAAAGTCAATAAAGTTTTAATTTATCTTCAAGAGTGAAAATAGCACAAAACCAAAAAACTAAATAATCCTTACATCAGAAAAACAAAATAAAACTGGAAACATAACACCCAATATAAAATTATTACTTGGTATATTAAAAATATTTCCAAAATGTCTTCAGACAAGAATGATACATCTGTGTTAAGTGTAATAAACTTCAAGATTAAGTTTTGAAATGAAACATCATTTTACATAATGGTCTGATTATTAATTAATACCAACTGTAAAGAACAGGTGACTTGTGCTCTTTGAATATTTCAAAACAATATTTAATGTCTTGGATTATGAAAATGACAAGCATTATGTAAAGATACTGCATATACTTTATATCAAGTTTTTTTGTCAAGTTACTGCTTATATGGCTAACCTTAATGATTTTTATGTTCAGTTTAACAATTATCTTAGTTTGATTTTGACATATTTATGCATTAGACTAATAGCAGTTATAAAAAAGCATTGAGTAATAAATAAAATAAGAGTAAAAGGAAATACGATATATATATATATACACCTAGGAAAAAGTTAAG